>NC_045720.1:20742318-20908521 GCF_009834535.1 Camelus ferus
AGAAGATTTGTAGCACTCTGCTTCAAAAAGCGGTTCCAAAAGGTGTAAAATCTATCACAGCATTTTTTACGTAGTAAAAATTTAGAGTGAGAGCCCCCCCCAAAAAAAACAAGGAAAAAAAAAAAAAGGAGGAGGAGTTCTAAAATCTCTTTTCTAGCCTAGCAGATTTATTTTGTGCCCATTTTCATGGATTTGGTTATGGGGGATTGAGTAAGGGGAGAGAAGAACTGCTCGATTCTGGAAAATATGTTGATCAGTCTCAGAATTTATTTTTGTCAGTTTTACACTTTTCTGAGCTTTATATTATACTCTCATTGTGAAGGAACTGAATCACACAGCCTTTTAGCCAGAGGCAGTTTGAAACTGGAAAATTCATTTGTAAAGCATGAAGTATTTTGTAAACTGGCTAAAATTTTTATTTCATCATGCAATTTATTTATTAATGAACATTTTTAAATCTGCAAAGTTAATGTTGAATACAACCTTGGCTAATTCAAATAGAGGTGTCACTGAGCATTTTAAACAGCCAAAACTCTGTCATCATTTCCTTTTAGAATATCACCAAAGGTTGTTATTTAAACCTAATCAGAAGTTAGACACTTTACAGGCTAGAAGTAAATACAACTTTAGCCATTCTAAATAATCAACAATGTATGCAAAAGGTATAGAAACCACTTTTTGTTGTGTCTAACAAAAAGAAATACTCACGTTTTCTTTGAATAGTTTAATTAACCTACAACTCACAAACCATACAGTTCACTCCATATTTAACACACAATTCAAAGTGTCTTGATATATTGATGGGGTTGTACAGCTTTCCCCACAATTTAATTTTAGAACATTTTGTCCTGCCCTCCCCAAATGAAACTCTGTACTTACTAGCAGTTTCTCAGTATCCTTCCCTGTCCCAGCCCTAGGCACATGCTAATCTTCTTTCTCTCTCTTATACATTGTCTATTCCGGACATTTCATGTTAATGGAGTCATAAAATATGTGATCGCTTGTAACTAGCTTTTGAAACTTAGCAGAAGGTTTTCAAGTTTCATTCATGTTGGAGCATATATTAATACGTCATTCCTTTTTAGTGCCAAAATAACATTCCATTGTATCATATTTTATTTACTTATTCATCAGTTAATAAACATATAGGTTCTTTTACTTTTGGCTATTATTAGTAATACTGCTATGAACACTGGTATAGAAGTTTTTCTATAAACTTGTTTTCATTTCTCTTGTATATATACTTAGAAGTGAAATTGTTGGGTCATGGAGTAACTTTATCATTAAACTATTGAGGAATTGTTAAACTGTTTTCCAAAACAGTTGTACCATTTTAACATTCCTACTAGCAAAGTATGAGGGTTTTAATTTCTCCACATTCTCATCAACACTTGTTATGGTCTTTTTGATTATAGTCATATTAATGGTGTGGTCTTGATTTTAATTTGCCTAATGACTAATGATCTGAACCCCCTCCTCTTTTCACAGAAAGAAATATGTACAACAAGAACATTTCTGAGATCATTTTTAAGGTTCAAGGACAGTATTTGTCTATCAGTTTTCTCCCACCCCTCAACACCACTCAGTTCTATCACCACAATTCAGCTTACTCTTCAAAGCTTTACATCAGATATTTATTTTAGGATAAGAAAATATTTTTATTCAAATCTAATCTTCATTTAACAGCTATAACTGGAAAATAATTAGATCTTTATTGCTGCATATCTGAAATGCTGTTGGGACAGAAAGGTAGCTGTCTGCATGAAATAAAAGTGACTGTGTTGAAAGATGATAATTCTAAACACAACCTTAGAAGAATAGTAAACTAGTCCTGAACAAATGAAGAAATACATGATGTCACGGGTACGAAAAACCATTAATGTAAAGATGCTGTCTCTGCCCAGATCATTTATAACTTTAACAACATATAAATCAAAATTGCAATTGTATTTTGGGATGTGTTGACTTGGCAGTTATTCTAACTGTAATCAGATGAATCAACTTTCATGTGTAGACAGGAAAATTCTTAAAAATAAGAATTAAGCAGAGACTTATCTTACCAGATCATTTACTAAAGAGTTGCGGTAATTAAACTGTGTTATTGGTGCAGTAACAGTAAAACAATGAAACAGAATAGAGTCCAACAGAAACATATTATAGCATTTCAAGTCAATGGGGGAAGAATGATGTATTCATTAAATAGATTTGAAATAATTGGCTATCTATTTGGGTAAAAAAATAAAAATCATAATTTAATGCAACTATCTCACATCTTAAGCAAAAAATGATTTCCACATGGATTAAAAATCTAAACATAAAGAATGAAACTTTGAAACTACCAGAAAAAAATACAGAAGAATATTTTACAAGCTTGGGAGTTGGGGAGTCTCCCAAGCTATCAAATTCTAGGTCCCTTAATAGCAATCTCTTTCATATCACTTACTATGTGCTAACACCATTCTAAGCATATGATAAGTATCAACCCACTTAATCTTCACAATCCTATAGGTTAAAATTCTATAATTATCTTAGTTTTAAAGATGAAAAATTTAGGCACAGTCAAGTAATTTACTCAGAGTCACGCAATAGTGAGAGGCAAAGCTGGTGCTGAAACCTAGCAGTCTAGCTCCAGAGCCCTTCTCTTTCATCACAATACTTTACTTCAACAGACTTAGAGATTCAAAATACAAAAGAAAGAAAACTCTAGAAAAAACCTAACAGACAAGCAGCCTAGAAAAAGTTCTCACAAATTAATAAAGGTAAAAAATGAGACAAAAAAAAAAAAACAGTAAGAAAATGACTAAAGAATAGGAAGAGATCTTAAAGAAGAAATGCAAATATCTGTAAAACATATGAAAAGTCACTCCACTTTAGTAATAATCAGAGAAAAGCAAGCTAAAAGAAGGAGCTATTCTTCACTATTCAGATTAACAAAATTGGGCATGTGTGTAAGGCATAGAGTATAATCATACACAGTTGGCAGGGGTGCAAATCAATGCAACCTTTCTAGGGGCCAATTTTTACAGTTCCTATCAAAATTTAAAGAAGTTTTCTTTCTCTTTCTGGCTTACTTCTCTTAGAATGACAATCTCTAGGTCCATTCCATGTTGCTGCAAATGGCATTATTTTCTTCTTTTTTATGGCTGACTAGCATTCCACTGTATAAATATACCACAACTTCTTTGTAAAGAGGACCCTGATGAACTCATCTACAAAACAGAAACAGATTCACAGACATCTTATGGTTACTGAGGGAAAGGGAGTGGGAAGGGATAAATCTGGAGTTTGAGATTTGCAAACGTTAGACACTATATATAAAAATAGATCAAAAAAACAGCAAATTTCTTCTGCATGGCACAAGGGACTATATTCAATGTCTTGTAATAACCTTTAATGAAAAAAGAATATGAAAACAAAACTGTATATATATTTATATATACACATACATACATAGCTGGGACATTGTGCTGTACACCAGAAATTGACACATTGTAACTGACTATACTTCAATTAAAAAAATACTAAAAAAATTTAAGTAGGCTTTATCTTCCATCCAACATTCATTCATTTATTTAAAAAAATATATTTATTGGATGCCTTTTATGTGACAGGCACTGTCCTATGTGCTGAGAATAAAAAAGATAAGATCACTTTCATGCACCTTATATTTTAGGTGGAAGAGATAAGCAATAAATAAGTAATGAAATAAATGACTTATCTGATAATGTCTTATAAAGAAATAAACTGTGATTTGATAAAGGGTAACTGAACTCATGTTTTATGTGTTAGACAATTTATGCTACAGTTACAGAAGATTTCTGTTATGCTCCTTTCAAGGAATACCATTCCTTTGAATATTCTAATTTGGTACCAATTTTCCCACTGATTAAAATACTTATCCAGAAAGGTGCTATGCTGTAAGACATACAAAAATTAAAAAGATCCTTAATGCTTGAAGATCTTGAAGTCTATGTGAAAAAAAGTATCCAAGAATTTAGTCACCAGTCAAGTTTATATATGTCAAATGATGGAAACTTGCTAAATAAGTGGAATATAACTTCCTGTGTACTAGTGGAAGTAAAACATCATAAATGATTTTTAACTCAGATCTACTTGTGATAAGACTGGTAATGAGCTGTTCTTTAGTACAATGCCTTTAAACCTTGAAATTGCTCCTAAACATTTCCTAATGGTACCTGAAGTGGCTAAATAAATCCACATTGCACACAGTGCAGCACTTAGCTGTGTGTGTGGTCCACAGCACTCATTCAAAGTACAGAGTCTCCTAATTCATCTAAGAGCTCCACCAAGTCGCATACAGTAATCACAATAAATGATTCCCCATGGGAATCTTGTTTCACAACAAAGTCTGAGCACTCGGAGGCACATTTAAAGCATAATTAAATCCTTTTTTCTAAGTCATCCCTTAGAGAGTTGTTTAAAAGAAGGAAATACAGCATATTTAATTTAACTAACTATGACATGGTTAGTGGAGTGGACATAGATTGTCATTTGGATCTCCTCTCCTCACTGATTTCAATTTAGGAAGAAGAAAATAAATTGTTATTGTTGGCAGGAAGGAAATGATACCCAAGCTGGCTTCTTTTTCAGGATGCAGCTACCACTGATTCTGAGTAGATATTTGAGTAGAAAAAGAAACTTATACGTAGTTTAGGAACACTGTTACAAGAAAGGATTACTAATTAAGGTAGTTTTGAATAAATTGACAGAAAGTAAAACTTTATTTAGTAAAGGTACAAGATCATGGAGCAATTATGATGGATGGCATAAGGCTCAGTAAGCAGAGTTAAATGACAAGAAATTTTATAAGACTGTAACGGCTACACAGAAATAGCTATTAAACCAATCACACACTTTCTTTTATAGTTCATTCAAATTTGTTATTTTTAAGATAAAGCAGTCAAATCAGCATGGATATAAGCAACCACTATCTCATTAAAGTCATTAATTATGATTATGGGGACAGAAAAGTTAATAAACCAAACGGATAGCTTAAAATTAACTACTGTATTTGTCTTTGATGTCAAATTTTATTAGTTTATTTACAAAGGCAATATTGATTTCAGGGGAAAAAATGTAGTTGCTGAAACAGTGTCATATTAGACATACTCAAAGGGAATTTTTACAGTCACTTGTCAATTCTGCCATTCCTTGACCATATACTATGTTAGTTCATGCCTCCATGCCTTTTGATTTGTTTTTTTTCTCTGTAATATACCACTCTTTCTCATCTCGGCTTCCAATTCCAGGTCATCATTCAAGGCCACATTTGTCACATTTTATGCAAAACTTTCCCAGAATCTTCCAAGCAATTCTTTATTCTGGCTGTCTCGGCACCTTGTTAATACACTGACTGCAGTTTTTAATATAGTTATGCTTCTGTTGGTTTCTTCCAATATATTCAATTTCTTAAAGACAGAGCTTATACCTTTCATCTACATATTGATATTATCCAGCAAAATATCTTTTACACGGTAGGCAAACAAATGTTCATTAACTTAAAGAGCACAGAGGAATCTAGGATCATAGGTTACTAACTAATGTTATAAAAATTAGTTCACGATTTTCCTTTGGTACTATAAGGTGAAAAACATTTAAAGAGGTAAAGATTTTCATAACAGTTTAGAAACTGAGCATTAGAATTTTTAGGGAATACATTTTGTAATCTTATATTATTTAACATTTCAGAGAGATTTTTCCCTCTAGCTCGCACTTCCTCTTTAGAGATAAAAAAATTCAATTTGGATGTATTAGATGACCAATTTGTATTTCCTGAATTTTGTTCCAGGGAACACAAAGTTGATAGGTGCTCAATGCAGAAGGATTTCAAAGGACAAATTTGTTTTAAGCACACTAAATATAATAGTGTCCTAATTTTTTGGAAATTCACAGTACGTTTTAGCATATTAGAGATTCTGAACATTTTTATAAACAATGATCCTGTTTAACCGTAACTCAGAATTTCCCTAATGTGTTTGATCATGAAACCTTTTATTGTGATTCAACTAAATAGAGTTCCTCCATACCTAATTATTAAAATGCTAGAGTATATTTACTATTGCCAGCAAGCTATCTGGAGACAAAACCATCACCAGAATACATATTCCATACATTCTAAATGTACTTCAAAACTGCAAAGGTTTGTTATTATACTAAACCCTTGTTTATAAACTAAAGCATGTAAATATTTTACAAAATGCTTAAGAATATATTATTTGATATAATATTACAAATGTGGGTCTGGGGGTCTGGTTCGTTCTTCAGATAGATCTCAAAAGTTATATATTCGTGTTGGGTGATTTTTATTAAAAAAATAAAATTGAGGAACAGAATGATAGCTTCCTTAACCTTGAAAGAGTCTCCAACTATGAGTTATTTCCATCGTCCAAGTGTAGGAAAGCTAACATAGATAAATCTAACAGCTTTTGTTATCTGTTATAATGTATTCATGCTTTCAAGTTGTGTTTGTTATCCTTGGAGCTAAATGAAACTGCACCAACTGTGAAACTGTCGTGCAGCTGTCTTTTTTCCTTCTCTAATAACTTAACAAGAATTGGTAATCTATATGTAGCATCATTTGCCCACTCTAACCTTGGGAACACTGCACTTCAATTTCATCTCAGTATATTGAAGTGGAGATGGTAGGTACCTTATCATGACACAGATTTATCATGATTTCTCCAGCTTCATCTTGCTTTTCAGGTTAAATGCCTCTGTCAGTATAAAAGTTGAGTTGAATTTTTTAGAAGTTAATTTGCTTTCACTGGATAAATCATTATTATGTCTAGTGAATCCTTTTTCAGTGCAAAGTCTATGAGCCTCAATGGTTTCTTCAGTGTTGTTCAATAAAAAGGAAGATCAAAGGGTCCTGTCTGTTAAGCTTTCAATAAGCTGCTTAGTAAGACCTTCAAATTATCAACAGTATTTATCTAGCACAATGTGCTCTTCAGATTCTATGGAATATAGAAATAAAATAAAATATATAAGGCTTGTTCCTAACCTAGATGGGGAAGTAATGCCTTTCAAAGCATGCCTTTATGGTACATAATAACATTACACAATCTTACAACAAAGTAGTTAATTGTAAAGTGAATTAGAAAAGATAGCATACATGATAACATAAAAAATGAGGACAAAAAAAGGAGAGAAAAGAATATTCAGTGTGCAGTGAAAAGACTGGAAAATCATCATCAGTTCATGAACCTGCAAACAATTTTCTTTCCGAGTTACCGTTTGCTTGCTGGTGACTTTGTAGGTTTCTTGTTAGGCTCGTCTGAGATAATATATGTGAGAGTGCTTCCTACACTGCAATCTTCTATAAACACGTCAAATATTGGTATTAATCACCCACAGGCCCATGAATCATCTCCTGAACACTTGCTGACAAATAAATCATTATAGGAATAAGATCTCAAATTTCTTTTACACTTATCTTTGAATAGCTCAGAATCTACATTATTCTAGAAGTTAGTGCATTATTCAGGTTAATGAAGTGTCATCCCAGGCCAGATTTCCTCTTACCCTAGCTTTGACCTTGGTTAAATTATTTAATCTCTCTGTGCTTATTTCTTTATCTATAAAGTGAAGATAATAGCAAGGGTTTTGGGAAAAGTAAGTAAGTTAATGTAAGTAAAGTGTTTAAGAACTGTTCCTGTCACATGCTATACACTCAGAATCTGTCAGCTCATCTTGTCAGTATGATGTTGCAAGGTTAGATGCTATTTTAACAGCAGAAAACTGAAGGACAAAGGGACATAACCTCTTAGAGCCACACAATAAAGAGAAACACCATAGGTACAGGCTTGAGGCTTCAATTGTGTCTTAAATTGTAGCCCCTTCACCATAATGTATCTAAGGAACCTATATTCTGTCTATTCCTCACTCTTATGTTGTCTCCACTTTCCCGTCAACTCCTGAACAGAGGGGAAATGCATCTGCACTCTTAGTTGATCTGGTACAAGAAACATTTACGTCTTTACTATGTAATCCTGTATATATGTGGCTCTCAGCTGTAATCTAGACGAACCAGCACCTCAGACAAAAGATTCTTTGTACATTACTCTTAAAACTAATGATAACTTGTTTTAGAGTGATGTCCAGCAAGAGTTGGAGCACTGGGTCTGCCAATTATTAGGTATGTTTTATTAGGGGTTCATAATAAGAGTACTTAGATTAGGTGTGACGCTTTCCTTTAGAAAATGATAGTAATACCTGTTGAACAGTTCCTCACGCTTATTAAGCACTATATGTTAACATTTGCTTATATACTGTTGCTACTCAGACAGTTTTTGCTTTTCTTTGTTACCTTTCTGTTCCTGTTTACTTTCTCTTTTTTCTCCTTCTCGTTCTTCATCCTCCTCTTCTTCCAATCATTGTCATGTTATTCTTTTTCCTGGACACTTTTTCTGAAATCTCCCTTCTGCTAACATCCCACATCCAGTTCTATGAATTTTTTCATTGCCTCTTCTGATATATACATTATTTTCCCTCACTCCCACAGCTGACATTCATAGTAGGTCCTTCTAGTACTATTACCATGTACTCTTTCATATTTTTGCATAATAAAACTTCAGATTTAATCAAGAATTCTATTTACTAATTAAAATATTCCCCAAACTAGTCATAACTTCCTCAAATTTCTTAATGTCATGCCTTATCACAGTTATGACATTGCTTTTCTAATATAAATAATTACTTCTAAAGCCATGGAACTCTGTAAGGAATTTATGCAAAGTCTCACACACAAACTAATTATCCCATGTTTCCACCATGGGATAGCAACAGGAGCATTTATACATATTTGATTTGTTTTTCTAACTACTACAATGTTTCATCATAACAAACCAATCTGAGAACACTTGGAATAGTTGAACACTTGAAAAGCACATATGTAGTGTCTATTGTTAGCCCCTACATCTAGGTCAACTTTTGCTTCACTTTATTATGGCTCTTCTCCTGCCTAGTTCCTTAATCTTAATATTTCCCAGTATTTTTGCTGAATAGCAATATCTGCCTATGTATATACTAAATCCATCTATGTAGTTTTAATGGAATACCTGAGAGTTTGCCCGTATTTCTTTGCCAGTACTCTTTGCATCCATTTTCAGTTCCTATCCTTTAATGCATAAAGCTTGTCAACTGCAGAAAAATCTAGGTGCTTTCTCAGTTTTTTTGCCAACATGAGGAATTTTTTTCCTTTTCTCTCCACATAACGGAGTTTTCTTATTTTGTTATGTTACTTTGCAGTCATAGGACTGATTGTTTTTAAGACTCCTAAGCTTCAGGACCTACAAATAGATCCCAGAGAAGTTCCACAGTATATTTTAAGAAATAAAAGTATCTTTAGAATAAACATATATACTCATAAGGAACAACCAAAAGATGATGTCCATTTAAATACATCATTCATTCTTTCATTTAATCATGCAGAAATTGAGAATTATGAGCTGCTTTTTAAGGCCAGATCTTTGGTTGAACCCAAGTCCATATATAAAAGATAGCAAGATAAGTCATTTTGTCTATTAATTTTACTGATTTTAAAAGAATGTTACTTTCCATAACTCTAAAATAGGGCAATGGAAGAGACTGAATAAGTAAATTAATAATTTTAAAATGTGAAAAGGTCTGTAATGGAGATAAATAGAAAAAGTCATAAGAGTATTTGGAACTTGTTAGAAATGTTCCACAGAGAAATGTTCTGAAGTGACATTCTTTACCTGGGTCCTGAAATATAAGAACAATTCTCCAAATTAAGAAGTTAAGAGAGGAAATTATTTAGAAAGGAAACAGCATGGTGAATGAAATACTGTGTTGAGACTATTTTGGCATTATTGTGTTGGGTATGTAGGTGAGGGGGCAGTGACAGATTTGAAAGGGAAGGCAGAAGTAAAAAGTTAGAGAATAGAAATAAATGAACTTTCACTGGAGATATATTATTGGCAATATAATTTACAATCATTTTATCTACTGTTCACAAAGATTCAATGAGATGGATATCATGGCCCCTCATTTAAAAATGAAAAATCTAAAATGCAGAGAGGTTTAGCATTTTCCAAGGCCACACAGCTAAGAAACTATAGATCTAGATCCAAAGTGTGGAATATCTGCCCACAGAGCTTGACCTGTTTCCACAACCATGTACTGCCTCAGGAAGTTCACCACAGGGTGGACAGAATAGATTGCAAAGATGCTTATGGTAAATAATAGATACTTTACTAAACAGGCAATGTGGAGACACCACATATTTTTAGCATAAGAGTGGCATTATGAGTCTAGATTTTGTAAGATAATGTGCCCAGTACTATATATACAACCGAAAATAGCAAGGGAGTCTAAGACAAGAAAGATAAAGGAGAAATAATTGCAATAGAGACACTAAGAATTAACAGTTATTGAATGCTAACAATGAGTCAGTCATTATGCTAATATTCTACAGATTGCCATTTAATACTCAACGAAATTGTTAAAAGTGGGCACTTTTACTATGCTCACTGTTCAAATATGGAAAGGTTATCCAGGTGATTCCAGGTCTGTGTCCATTTTAGCTCTAAAAATCCAATGTTTCAGGAAACTCCTCAGTCCAGTGCAAACTGAGATTGTTGGTCACCTAGGTCTTGAATTGATGAAGTAATTCATCCAGTATCTAACGACTAACATGTAGTGAAGCTAGAATCTAAATTCAAACAATCTTACTCTGCAAGCAGGTATGTCCTTGGGCAAGTTACTTAATCATTTTATGATTTCATTTTTTCAAGGGCAGAGTGGAGATAACATCAATTTCCACCTCAGAGAGTGTTTTAATGGTGAAAGTAAAACAATATAAACCATAGAAATGCTTAGGCTAGTGTGTGACACATCAAAAGAGCTCAATGCATGTTAGCCACTTTATTCATATCTGCACTATTTTTATATGTGTATTATTTTATGGGGAAGAAAAGAGACCAAACTGATGACAGAGAATGAACAGAGTGGACTAAGGGCCCAAGTTTTTTTGTGGGGAGAGGTTGTTTGTGTTGCTAGTTGTCACTGCTTTTAGCTTTTGAGGCTAGCTAGAAGTAATTCCATTAATTTACTAAGAACTTGAAGAGGAATAGACTTATTTGTGAGCAATAAGAAGATTTGTGCTTAAAATACTGAATTTCAAATATCAAAGGATATTCATTTTGTCCTATACATGTGTTCTTAGTTTATTCCAGCCTGTTAACAGTAGAAATTAGTTGAAGGTGGACAGGTCTTTGTAATCCTAAATCACACAAATTTAACATTAATTTCAGTAGACTTTTTCTATTTTGTTGACAACTTTGTTGTGGTAAGTTGCTATTTTACATTCTGATTTATTTTCATAAATATCACCCCGTAATCAGGCAGTGGGGAAAAAAAGAGAATAGGAAAAGGAGTGACTATGTCCTCAAAAACAGCTATAACTCAAAAAACTTCCAAAGCTCTTGCGCTCATGCTGTAATTATTCCCATGGTGCTTTAAAGCTCATGATAAACAGGTATCTTATTTGATTACCAAATATGTCCCAGTAGCCAAAATCTGTGTGCTAAAAATATCCCTGAAATGGAAGTCAGTGAAGCTAACATTGTGAAAGGAGCAATTCAGATAGCTGAAGATGCCTTTTCTGAAAGGAATGCATGCTGGTAAATTCAGAACTTTAGCAACTGTAATCATGTAAATGTTTCTCTTTGGATTGAATTTGCTTGATGATAATTTAGTTAATTTGGTAGTCTATTTTAAAGGCCATAGTACATATACTCAATTCAAGACAACAATTGTGCTGGATACCTACTATGTGCCAGACATTGGTTTAAGTGCTATGAATTTAAAATTACCAAAAAAAATTAAGGATTTCAGTTTCCTACTCAAACTCAGTCAAATAGATCAAAAAAGGCACCAGATAACTATTAATTCCATGGGATAACATGCCAAATACATGGTTGGAAGGTACAGAAGGAAAGTAACTTTCTTCCATTCAAAATGGTTTTCTCAGGGGACGGTACTATAATTCATTCATTCATTCATTCATTCATTCATAAAAAATGGAAATCTAGTTTTTCTGCCTCATTTTCCACCTCAAACTCATTAATATCTTTTATTTCCACTATATCCCAGTGATACTTTTTACTTTATGTTGCTATCATTGTCCATGAGGACAATTATGTTGGCCTCTGGTCCCATCTCAGTTCTACAAATAAAATGTAAATCTGATTATGGGGTGTCCCTTGCTTGAAATCCTATATAACCTGTACTCTGTATTACCTGTGCTCCTTAGCAAACAATACATTGGTTAAATGAGTAAATGAATGAATGAATGTATTCTCTGCCCTATTTTCATTTTTGACTTTCCCCCAAATAGCAGGACATCTAGCTGAATAGAGCTACTGGCTTTTCTGAATACTCCATGATCTTAGCTGCCATCAGTTCTGTATGTTAGTGCTTGTCTGCTCTGTTATCTCTTTCAATTACATTCACATTACGAGGTTCTCTTCACCTTTCCACATGGATTCCATCTTCCCTAACCACCCCCAAGAAGATTTAAAATTCTTCTTCTCTCTGCTCTATGTCCACTATGTCTAATATCTCTGTGATTATAGCTATGCTCTTAGTCTTTGGAACTCTTTAACTGTCCATGAACCACTTGTGGGTGTAAATTTTATTTTGTTTATCTTTGTTGCTTTAATGCCTCATGGAGTCTTTGAAACACAGTAGGTTACTCATGTATCTGTTAATTACCAAAGGCGTGAATAAAGTGGGCAAGTGAAGTAGAAGTACTGCTGTATTCATAAAAGTAGAATAATAAACACCATTTATCAGCCCGTTACATTTTACAGTTTACAAAATTTTTACAGACATTATCTCATTTCAGTCTCACTGATGTGAGGTAAGTGATTGTAAAGGTAAAATGTAACTATATCACGGTGAGAAGAGAAATTTTGTCTGTCATTTTATTTTTTAGTTTTCTACTGCTGAATCCTTAACAACTAAACCAGCAAGTATGTGTCCAATTAATGAACTAAAAATAACTTGAATTTTCCATCCAAACCATCACTACATTTGTTTTGCATCTTCTTTAAGAGCCAACAGAACTGTCTTCTGATTTGGGGGGAAAAAAAAAACCTTCCAATTCAAAATATTCCTTGCCTTCCTGGATTAAAAAGAGAATTTTTCCATGAAAGACATGGAAGAAAATTAAAAGACATATTACTAAATGAAAGAAGCCAGTCTGAAAAGGCTACAAACTATATGATTCCAAGCAAATGACATTCTGGAAAAGGCACAGCTACAGAAGCAATAAAAAGATTGTGGTTTCCAGGGGTTTGGGGAGAGGGAGGGAGGGAGGAATGAACAGATGGAGCACAAGGGATTTTTAAGGTAATAAAATTATTCTGTATGATAGTATAGCGGTGGCTACATGTCATCATGCATTTGTCAAAACCCATAGAATGTACATCAAGAGTGAACCTTAATTTACGTAAACTAGGGACTTTGGTTGAAAATAATGTGCCCATGTTGGTTCATCGATTGTACCAAATATGCCACACTGATGAGGGATGTTGCGGGTAGGGGAGTGTATATGTGTGGGTGGGGAGGGCTATGCACAAACTCTCTGTATTTTCTGCTCAATTCTGTTGTGAATCTGAAACTGCTCTAAAAAAATAAAATCTATTAAAAAAAGATAATTTTTCCAAGGTTTAGTTACAAGAAAAGATCTGAAATGTTTCATAATGTATGTGTTCTATATATTCCATCACTGGCAGCTCTTTTATGCTGCCCGTTCATATATAAATTTTGAATAATTGTCTTTTTTCTGCACACAGATTTCCTGAGTTAGTGTGCTTGTGAGGCATTTGAAGTAGTAGTTTTAAATGCAATTCCTGGGCTTAATCTTTATAGACTGTTGTTCAGTAGGACTGAGAGGGGCTTATAATCTTATTTAACAAGCACTGCAGCTTATTCTAATGTTGTGGTCCATAGATTACACTTTGAAAGAGATTGGTGAATGTAGCCTAATAGTATGATTGTCACTGAATGCCAATTTGTTGCTTTTAGAGTCACAATATCATTACCTTTCGGTCTTAGTTTTCTCATTTGTAAAATGTGGGGGTTTTACATACAAACATACACATACTGAGAGAGGAAGAGAGAATCTTAGTATTTGCCAAATTATGCTATAGTCAAAAGGAGTACAGAGATGAAAAAATGTGAAAGCTGTTATTTATTTAGTGTTTTTTACGTGCAAGCACTGATTTAAATCATCTTCACATATCAATTCAATTAACATTCACAATCACCTTACTTAGTGACATATTTTAATCCTCATTTCACAGAAGAGGAAAGTGAGTCACAGAGAAGGTACATAATTTGCTCAGGAGTCTATGCTTTTAAATGGTGAAAACAAGATTGAAACCCAGAATGTTTGCATTAAGGACCTCCACTCCTCATCCTTAACAGCTATGTTTGAATTCTGCCTATCAAAATTACAAAAAAAAAAAAAAAAAAAGCAAGAGAGGGAAGAGGCAAAGAGAATACTGGCACAGCTTCTGCTGCATTTCCATATGCTTAGGCTTTTTCAAAACATTTTGTATTTTTGGCACAATATTTCTCAAACTGCAACTAAAATTCAAGGCTGTTGCAGAGGAGCTGTTAGAATGGTGTCATTAAAGATTTTCTATCTGATGATACAACTATATATTTAAAGGTTCAGTGAAATGTCTAAAAGAAAAACATGAACGCTCCAAAATAAAATGTAATAGAAATGAAAAGATAATTCTCATAAAATGAAAAACAAATGACCACTAAATATGAGAAAAGCATTCAATTAGATTTTAATAAAAATGCAAATTAAAACAGCAATGGATAGCAGGACCCATTTTTACTGAATTGCACCTTTTAGTGTTTTCCAATATCTTTTTTTCTCTCTCCATCCCCTGCCATAAACTTTAAATATTATTGCTACTCAAGCACAGTCTTGGGTGCTTTATCTTCTTCTACACAGTTCCCTTGGGAGATTTTATCCTCTTTCATGGTTTCAAGTAAATGTTAATGAGTCCACAAATTCTGTCCCCATCCCTGGCATCTTCTTTGAGGTGCAGACTCATATTTAACATTTCTATTCCCCCAAGGAAGGTTAAGGCCAAAAAGTGTTAGTCAAAACCATGGTGTGAAGTCAGCACAAAGTTTACTGACCACCTTATCTGGATGGTGTACTCCTGATCCGTGCTCAGACTTCGTACACCATCAAGGGGGCATCCTTGGATTCGGCGAGCTCATTTTTAATTTATACATTACATCATTACAGCTGGGCATAAGCAAGAACTGCCCTTAATGTTTCAGGACGTTGGTAAGTCATTTTTTCCTTCTTTTCTGAATGGGTATGGTTTTCATTATTTTTTGTCAGAATCCTTTTTTGTTTTACTTAATAGAATTCTCAAATAAATAAACTTTTAAGGCCAAGCTGTTTTATGCATATACTAGTTATTAGGCACCAAATTTATTCACCTGTTTTGAGTATTAAAAAAAAATTTAGACTCTGTTTTGGGTCCTGAGGCTGGATTATGCAAATCCAATGTATGCCTTGTCAGCTGGCTTTCTGCGAGGTTCTACAAATAAGGAGAGAATAAATGGAAAGACAGAGAAGGCATTTGCATCTTCCTGTTTTCTTGCTTTTCCTCAAAGTGAATCTCCAGTGTGGACTTTCACCTCAGCAGCTGCACTTCATTTAATTCTCCAGATTCTTTTAGTATCTCCCAAGGCAACCTCATTATGCCTTCTCAATGTACAAGAGCCAACTTCATTATGCGTTCCCAGATGCGCAAGAACCAGCTGAGTGACGCCCGCTCCTCTGAGATCTGATTCCCAGATCTTTGGGAACCCTTCAGCGACCTTCTGGGTTCTGAAAAACCTTTGTTTCTCCAGTTCAGTGGATGAAGCTGCTGTTATTTCCTGTATTATGATCCAGTGTTTCACGTTATCTGCCTTCAACATCTGTTTAACCGACGTTCTATATGTTCTTTCTGCTGAAACACCTATTGTGGGTTTTGTGTTCCTGACTGGATCCTGACTGATATACTGTTTTCATAGATTCCCATCCAAGACCTCCTACAAAATTTAGTGTATTCTCTCAGAGGAAACAGAGTTCATTTATTAAATGTATTTTGAGCACCCTTCAAGTGTCAGGTACAGCATTAAGTGCAAGGAATACTTATGTGTTAGGGTAAATAAAAATATTTTCTCCAGAATAATATAGTCTAGTAAAGGCAAAGAGGAATCAATAATTATAACAGTATACAACCATAGATTCGTATTTTAGCTGTAAGCAATATACAGTAGAAAAAGCATCAGGACACGTTCCTTAGTATGGTGGGAGTTGGGGTAAGAAATAAGTGTTGAGAGCTAAGATAAAACACCTTGTAAACATTTATGTTACAGATCATTTTCTAAAGACTATAAGAACTAATAAGGTATTGAATCTTAATCATATGTATTAGAAAATTCCCTTTGGCAACAGTTGGAGAACGGTTAAGGGCAACACTGAAACTGGAGTGACTGGTTACAGAGGTATGGCAACCTAGCTGGTGAGACCCAGTGAGCACCTGAATGAAGGAAGAGACATTGGAATGGGGAGGAGGTTATGCTCAGAATTATTAAAAATATAAGATGGGACTGATCAGTCTGAGAGAAAGTTTCCATCTGGTTCAAATAAATTTCTGGAAACTTTCTTAAATATAAGAAAGAATTAAAATGTCAATTACCAGATGTCAATTTCCCAAAACGTCTAAAAGCACTCCCTACTGGACATTATTACTTGATGATCTGCAGGCACCTAAAAATAAACATGATCAAAATGAATCTCATGGTCTCTCTTCAAACTTTGTATTTTCCTCTGAACCCGCATCCTGTTGAACTGTGCTGCCACCTCTGAAGGTCTGATGTGTCTCCCCTTTGCCTCATCCTACTCATCCAGTTTCCTCAACTGTCTCTTTCAAATGTGCATTCCTCCACTTCCATTTCTACTGGCGGTTCTGTGGCATGGCCTCTTCACAGCTATAGTATGGATCATTTTAGCAGACATAATTTTTCTCCTTGCTTTTTTGTTAAATCGCTCCTTAGATCCTCAAAATTTAGTCTTTCTACAGCATAAATTTGAACAGGTGATTACTTTGTTTTAGGACTTTCATCATTCAAACTGACCCCTGTCCCTCTGTCCACTTTCATACATCGACTTTCCTAATTTCTCTATTCTCTGTCAATATGCAGCTATTTGAATTTCTTAGCACTAGTGTCCTTGTTTTTGTCACTCTGTGCCTGTCTAAATGCTGTTCCCTGTCTGTGAAGTTCCTCTTTTTCATCCTAACACTCACTTATTCTCTTTCAAGATTCATCTCAATATCACATCCTTTGTGAAATTCTGATGTTTAGCAACTGTATTACTGTTGTGTAGATGTGCTCAATAAACATTTGCTGAAAAGAACCAGTGGGCTTAGGAGACTCATAATATAGACTCACAGGATTTCCCCCACTTATTATCACTGTCCGGTTCTAATATTCAGTCATAGTTCAGCATTTCAGTATGTAGCGGTATTGTTCAAGAAAAAAAACTCTCAGTTAAAATACCTAAATTATGTTATGATACTCTTAATTTCTTTTTTTACAAAAACAATAAGGAGAAACACAAAAATCCAAAAGAAAAAATGATAGACTCAATTGAACAAGTCACTGAAGAAATATAAAAGGTCAACAACCATAAAATTACTCTATCAGCCTGAATTAAATAAATGTTAGGTAGAGCAGAACTATAATAAGTTTTTGACTATAAAGTTTCATTTATAATAATACTAATGCTAATGAGGTTTGTGTAAAATTTAAATGATCTTAGTTCAAAATTACTGTGAGTTTAAATTGGTAAATTATTTCTTGAGAATAACTTAGCAATATGTACAAATGATCTAAAAAATCATATTTTGCACAAGTAATTCCACATGTAGGACTCTAAGCAAACATTCAGATATGTAGTTCAAGATGTTTGCTATGGTAATATTTATGAGTAAAAATTTAAAGCAAAACTTCTCCAGGAATAGGAGTTGTTTAAACACATTTTGTTATAATTATAATTACATATGTTAAATATATTAATAAATAATTTTTTTCTATACTAATGTAAATAAAATAAAAAGATAATATGAATATATGGTATGGTCATAAGAATATCAAAATTACTTATGTCTGAGTGGGTAAACCAGTAGCATTAGGTTTTCTTTGTGTGGTGGAACAATGAGTATTTTTGTTTGTTTATGCTATTTATCTTCTACATTTTCCAGATATAGCCTCTTCCATAAATTTCTATCTTACTTCCTTTACCAAAGTGGCCATTTTATTATGTAATTAATGTGCTTTTTGACCTCTCAGGACAGACTTTATACAGCAAAGGGATGTGCACTTTTCTTTTTTCATTCCTCACTGCATCTCCCAGAAACTACCATGTAAGGGGCATTAGGTACTTTAAATGTTTGTTTAATAAATGAATTAATAATTGGACGGTATTTTGAAAAGAGTTTTGCTTCTTCAATAGAGATGGAATTATCCTAATGGAATTTAAGCTTCATAGTCCTGCATTTGCTCAAGCCTCTCAAAAACCCAGAAGGGACCTTAGTAATTTTATTTTTGTAATTTTGCATTCTTTTTCTAAAAGTGAGACCCCCCCCTTCCAAAAGAATAAACTTTAGGCCTGGATCTGTCTCTGCTCCTTGGATGTTCTTTATTCTCATAAATTTATCTTTCATGTGTTAATGTTTCATTTTGTACAATCCTCTGTAATTTCCAAATATGTGCTATAAATTGATTTTTTCCACTTAAACCTTAATTATCTATGAACACTATTTAATTGTGCTTCTCTTCCCACTTAAAACCTCAGGAATCATTTTAATTTACCTGTAGTGATAAATTTCCATCAGTTGTGCCAAAGAAACAGGAAATCTCCTAGAATAATTTGACAACTTTATTGAAGAGAAACATCTATTTTTGAAGTCAAGAAACATCGCGCAAGCTTGGCATTTATATATGGAGATGAAATCTGGACCTGTTCCTAGCTGACAGAGCTGACGGCCTGGAAAGGCCTGAGGGAAGGGGTGAGAAGCAATCATACGAGAGTTGCCCTTTTTTTTTTTCTTTTTCTTGTTGGCTTATTTGTTTTACTTCAGACTGCAGACTTCAAGACACTGTTTTCTGGCTACATCACACGTTTTGCAAACATTTTGTCTGTGAGTAGCACACATCAAAGACAACATAAGAACATAAAACCTTCCTTGGGCCAGATGGAACTTTAATTTGGTGATTTATTTCTGTTAAAAGTAATTTCTCCAAGTATCAATTTGATTCACAGAAGACAGAATTAGCTCAAAATCACTCTTTTTGTGCTATAATGGAATGTTACTACTGGGGCACTTTGGCTTTGAAATTGGATGTTAGTGAATTGTGGTTGGTTTTCACAGCCAGTCTCAAGGAAACTAGCAGCAGTTATTCTTTACCGTAAGTTGTAAGAACCTTAGGCTGGGATTAAGACCCATTTCAATAAAAGGCATTTACAATGCTACTTCTTTTTCTAATTATTTCTCCTCTTTCTAAATTAAAAACAGATGAAACATACAAACATTTTTTACATGTAAATATTCCAATGATATTTCAGGAAAATATAGTTCAGAGATAGGGTATTCTTTTCAACTATATTCTATTCATGCTTCTCTTTGAGAAATTTAAGGATGTGATGGCAAATAATTTGAACTGAACTGAACTTATTAAACTAAAATGTAATAAATTAAACAAATAGAAAGCCAGCTTTCCCAAAGAAGGTGAAATTATAACTAATACAGAAGTATCAAAATGATTATATGTTAAAGATTTTAATTCTTAATCAGTGAGGGGACCAGGTAGTTTCTATAAACAGTTAAAAAGAGAATTCTTCAAAGAATAGAAAACATACTTAAAGAGCAAGAATATTGAAATGAATATGCAAATAGAGGCAAAACTGGGAAATCAACTGAATATCTACTGGAAAGGACAAAGTTTGCATTGCTATCAGTTTTCTACATCTTGCAGAGCTGTAAAATAGCTTCTATAGAACAGGAATCAGATAAAGCGGAGGGGTATATAAGTATATAAATAGTGCATAGCTTTCTGTTGATCCACAAATTTTCCCTACACATAAAAGACCACTAAGGCATAAAGTCATTATTTTCCATTTTTAGCTATCAGATAAATATAACTTTGATCAAATATTATAAAATACACAAAGGTATAGTATTAGAATAATTATAAATTGTTACAGAAATTAGAGTTATAACTTGAATTACAGAGGAGGGTGGAGCACTTAATGATATGGAATGCATTGCAAAGCTCTTTCATAATCACATTTTTCTGATCTTGGTTGCTGACATGTGATCTGCTTCGGTGCTGAAGCCAAAAACTTACAAAATATTCCTGACCAGATCTTCCTCATGGTACACATCAAACCTATCACCCAGTCCTGCTTTATTTCCACTGCAGCTCTTAAACCCAACCAAAATATTGCCTCCTTCTTAGACCAAGCTTGTATCATTTATACTCCTCCTGGACTATTGTAATAGCTTCCTTACTGGTATTCTGGTATTTCCTTTTACGCATGATATTCTATTACTCTCAAAATACTCAAAGTGTGTGTGTATGTGTGTGTGTGTGTGTGTGTGTGTGTATTTGATATTCTCAGAAAACCCTTTATTACCAAGAAGGGATATGTGGGGTTTTTTTTTTTTTCATTCCAGGCAAAAGAAAATAGTAGTATGGTTTATTTGCTTAATCTGGGTTTATGTTCATTATAATTTCCTTCCTCTCCTTCCGCTTATGACTATACTCAAATGTTCCTTCCATGACAAAGAACAAAAAACAAAATAAAAAGAGGGAGACCTTTTTTCACTGGCCCAGTGTTTCTCACAGTGATGATTTTTACATGTAAATAAAATGCTATTATTCTATTACTTAAAATCTAATGAGTATACACAGTTTTTTTACAGAATGAAATCCAAATTCCTTTCATCTTGTAGCACTTGTGCAACTTGGAGCACATTTCATTTCTTTCAAATCTTTTAAAGCAGTGTTTCTCAAGCTCAGCGCCTTATGAGGGGCTGTGGTCTGCATGGGGGGAAAATCAAGCATCATTCCAGCCTCTAACCTCTATATGCCAGCATCAGTCTCAAACATGCACACCTCCTCAGTTGTGGTAACCAAAAATGTTTCCAGTCATTCATTGCCAAATGTTCTCTGGAGGGCAATATTTCCCCTTTTGAGAACCACTGTTTTAAAATACTAAATTTTCTTACACCTGGGCATTCCCATATGAGTTTCCTCTACAAGCAAAACTCTTCTTGAGGCTCTATGCATACCTGGCTGCTGCTTCTCCAACAAATATCAACAAAACATCTCTTGTTCTAGGATACCTTTCTTGCCAATTCAATCTAAAACTATTATGTACCTTTCTTTATACTCTCAGGATTAAATACTGTATTTTCATTCATATAACATCACAATATAAAATTAGATGTTTATTTAATGTCTACTTCCTCAATTAGACTAACAGAGGAGAAAATTTCAGTTTGGTTCATGATTGTACATTCAGATCTTAGCACTGGATTGACAAAGAGAAGACACTATAAACATATTTTTTGAATATGTGAAAGAAAGTTGGAATTAATCTCCCCACTCATAAATTGAGATTTTCACATTATAAAATATTTGGAAGCTCTTAAATGGCTCATTGAGCTTACGGCACCAGTGACACCAAGAATAAAAGCCTTTTTAAGAAGAGAAGTAGAGAACACCATTTTTATATACGTTGTTGTTGCTATAATTATTATCATCATCATTCAACATTATCATCATCTCCACACTGTAAATTCTAGAGAAGCCAGAAAAATATATGGAATTCTGTGTTAATAATTTAGAGGTATGTTGTCTTCCTAGCAGGCTTATTTATTTGTTTGTTTATTTTATTCCCTGCATAGTATTTTGAAGATAAAGTGATTTTGAAAATCTTTCACAGAAACATGCACACTTTGGTTTCACGCATGCTCATATGTATTCTTTACAAAATACCGGTTTTGGAAACTTTTCAACTAAGAAAGATTTTAAAGTATTGAATAAATATCTTTTCATAGGTTAATCATGACTCAGTGCAATTTGCTATAATAATTTTGTGTTGAAAGCTTTATTTTATGCATAAAGTGATTTAACCCCAATATAGATTTCAAAGCTAGTTAGTAGAATTGGGCTGACGTGCAGGTGGTCTCACTTCAAGTCTTGTGCTTTCCCAAATAACAGAGAGTCTACCCTTTGTAAAATATATACACTTTGTATGTTTTTATAAAAATCATATATCACAAACTCAAGTTGAAAATTTGAAATACGTCCTTTATTTGTAATAAAAACATAGTGCAAATGAACTAAAAATTCATTTCTCAGACTTCTCTCACATAAAAATCATAGGAAAATGCTCGGTTTAAATTGCAATTTTTGTTTTGTAGCTCTTACTTTTGACTTATCAACATCTCCTAAAAAGTAGTAAGAAATAGATAAATCAGTTATTCTGATATTATTTCATAGGTGAGATGTCTTATCTGTATATATACTGAGATAATTATTCTTTCTGTATTTTAAAAAGCAAACAATGTTAATGAAGGTAGACTTAAATGAGAATTTTAAAAAAGTGATATCAAAGGTTGTTTCAAATTTTGATTTCTTACATAATAATTTCATTTAAATAGCAAAATCAAATATAGTATCATAGGTGGACAGAATGTACCATGTACCATTAAGTACATTGTATAGTACCCTTATTTATAAACAAATTTGAAAAATTTGGAACAAAATACATGAATTTGTTATTATCACTTTAATCAAAATATTAATTACTAAGAAATCATTTATAACATATATTTACTTTTAAACATCACCTTACCATAAGAAAAATATATTCAAATATTAAAGATATTTATTTAATCCTTAAAATTAAAAAAAAATTTATTTACATACCAGACATTTTCATATCAAATAAAATAAATTTTACGTTTCAAAGGCTATTTGGAAGAATTTTCATATTTCTCCAGGAATCTATTTTTTGGCATATGTATTCTGCCTTTAAAAAATCATTAAATTTCACCTATGTTCAAACATACACATTTATAGATGTCCATAATTATGAGAGGCATTGAAACTTCTTATTCAAATGATGAGTTTGAGTTCAACTTAACTTAAAAAGATAGTGCAAATAGGTTTTTTTAAAAAAGTATTTTAGAACTACATTTGATTTTAAAAGTAGTTTTAAATAAGTTAAAATCTTTGTCTCTGTACAATACATTAATTATAAAATCTTATTCATTTTTATTTTAATGTGAGGCTATAATACTTAAAATACTACACAAATTAGTTAAAATAAGTGAAAGATTTACATCTTACTCAACAAAACTTACAAGGTGTTACTTATATAGCTTCTCATAATAGTAAAGAGAGTAAGACTTCAAAGACTATTAGGACGATAACTAAGGCAATGAGGTTTACTACAATCATATTTGAAGTTTGGACTATATAAAGACAATCAAATGATTGAATAAACATGACTGGACACCATACCTTAAATAACACCCACTGTATATAACGTGCTACACAATAAGTGTATAATTTTCAAGAAGTTAAACACCACACTCTCATTCAAGTATAGAAAATACACATGTCAGCATTTTATTTAACTCATGAATGAGGAAACCAGCCCAATAATGAGGCTGATTCAAAAGGATTTAAAATGCTGTGAATTTATGGATTTTAAAGGAAAAGTGTGAAATAAGTCTGCAAGATTAGGTATGGAACTGGTTAACATATTACAGGGCAATAAAACTATCCCCTCTGAGGTTACCTTTTCTAATAGGCAGAAAATAATTGTTTCTCTACCTGACAAAATTAAAAATTTAAAAGGTAACTTCATAAAGTCTGTTTTTCACTCCTTGTTAGTTGAATCAATAAAAATTACTTTCACATAGATAATTAAATAATCCTTGGGAGTGTCTCTTAGAGAATGCTCCAATACGACTTTAAAAGGACACACAACCACCTTTTTCCTTATTCCTAAATTTTGGAGTAAAAAATAAATAAAATAATTATACATGAATTCTAATGTCAAGTTTCTTTCACCTGAGTAATTCATGAAGACCCTTATCCTAGTTATGATTAACGTAACTTGTTCTTATTTCATTTATACATTCTTTTAATCCTTCTGTAAGTCATTTCTATCATTATATTCTTATATAAAGCACTCTTCGTTTATACTGGCAGATTTTTAAAATTAAGTCTCATCAATACTAAATGCCAAATATTCTATGTCTTTCCCAGAAGTCTTTTTTGTAAAATGCTCTCTCTTGACAATAGCTAAGAAAGTTCATTTCTTTTCATACTTTTTGTGAAGTATTGATTGACAGGTTTTTTTTTTTTAATTTTCCTGGGCATTTGTGGGTGTATATGTATGAGATGATCCTTGGCTTTTAATGTATCTTGGAGAGTTTTCTATTGGCTACCTTTGAACTCCACCTGTTCCCTTCAATGGGGTGAAAAATAACTTCCAGATTACAGCCTAAGCTTAAAATGAATTTCCCATCTTGCAGATATATTCTTGGCAACTACTGGCACACAGTAGTTATAATATATTTGTTGACTGACTGAAAACAACATGGACACCATTATTTGTTATTAAGCGTCCCTTCTGGTTTACAACTTTTTATTTTGCGAGTTATATTAGCAATGATTCATGAGACATATTAGGATGTCCTTAGGGAAAATTGCTGTTATCTATATCCATTATTCAGTGCTGTTCCACTCTTAGCGTGACATCTTTTTACGCCATTGTACTGAGACTGATTTTATAAGTGAGGCAAAGCCATACAAAGATTTTGATAAACTTCTATATGTAACATAAAGCCTCATTCTTTTCTTATATATGTTAAAATGGATAGTCACAACTTTCCGGAAAAAAAAAAAAAGGTTGATTTAAATAACATTTCAACATTGCAGGACACTGTTCTCCAACTGTGAAAGCATTTACAGTAGTGTCCAGGCAGGGATAAGGATATAAGCAGCATTAATCCTACCTTCATGCTAAATCCTTTTTGTATTGCAGTGTTTCTTTTATTGAACATTTCCCACTCTTAACAACAAAGTACAGATGGGAGTCTGCATGAAGAAGTAGTTGGATTGGAATGAGAGATAAATGATAAAATCACCAACTCTTGCCGGGCTTTGCTAAGGATACTTTCAAATACCCTCAATTCCTCCAACAGCTGGGCTTGAAATATTAATGGCTAATATAGGTCTTAAATTTGAAAAAGAGTGTGAAAGTGTCCAGTTCCAAAAATACATGTTTACTAGTTCCTATTTGCCTGAAATTCTCACCCTTAATCCATTTATTCACATTTATTGAATGTTAGTATGGACAAAAGGACCACTCTTTTGAATTACTGCATTGGATTTAATTTTTTTTTTCTTTTAAAATATGAAACTTTGAAAGAGATCTAAATTAATCTGAAAACATTTAATGCTAATTTGCTTATCAGAGATTAGAAATAACTAGCATTTTTCTAGTTACCTAGAAAAAGTCTAAAGATAATAAAATAAAAACACTTGGATTTTAAAAGGTAATAGGCAAATGAAAATCCAGAGAAAGCAAAGAGTAGGGGGTTGAAGGATGCAAACTCAAACTTCTTTACTTCTCAGTATCTCTTAGCACCAATACTATCTCCAGGAAAAAACATTAGGGAGACAGAGAGTCAAAGTATTGCTGTCTGAATAAAAATTCAAACTGTTTCACTCATCAAAATAATATTTTAAACAGGTGAGAAATATATGGCAATATATCCTTTGTATGGATTATAAAATGGTATTTCAAATCTTGCTTACATTTCTGCATATTCTTTGCCCAGTGCCTTTCACAGTCTATTTATCAGACAGTATATTTTTTTCAAATACATGTATTAGTATGCAAATATACTATGTTTGAATATGTGTGTGTGTGTGTGTGTGTGTGTATGTATGTATTACTCTTTTGTGTTACATAAATACTGTTTACAGAAGCACTTTTTATATAAATGTAAATATGGGTAGATACTGATATTGATATAGACATACAGAGAGAGAGAACTATTTTAGGGGACAGTCCTAATAGAAAAATATCTAATTACACATGAATTTTAGAGAAGTATTCAGTTAAATGTTAAATTGTTGACTCCACTGTGGATTCACAGAAATGAGATAACATATAGTTGTTCCTTCTTATGCATTTAATGAAAGTGAAGTGGACAACTCTCCCAAAAGGGGTAGTATATGTTACTAGGAATAATGTGTCATAGTGTACATCCACTGGTATGTGAATCAGGTGATCATGGTTGTAGTTCTTTTAGTAATTTCACAAAGTACCTTACATCAATGATGCATGCTCTGGACTTCATCTTATTAATTAATCAATTAAAAATGATGAATTCTAAGTTCCTTTTAAGTTTAACCATGTTATTAATTTTAAGGGAAGATTAAAAAACAAAAAGATTGATGCTATTTCAAAGTAAGTGTAAAGTTAATAACAAACATTTGTATTTCTCAATATACATACAAAGCTGAAGGCACTGGGCTGTGTGCACTCACATACACACACATATTTAAGCAACTTTAAATCCATTTATGAAGTTGAAAAATACTGGTATGTATTTTTCAATACATAGAAGGTATGTATAGTTTTAATAATTACAGAAGCTGTCAACTAAAAGTATCAAATAAAAGATTTTGTGGGTGCATAAAATCAAAGATAGCATCACAAGTTATTTTATTTTATAATAAAATCAATAGGGAAAAACATTCTTTGAACTACACCAACACAGACAAATATTTTTTTCCTGAATAGTTTTGAGTACAGATTTGTAGCAGGTGTTATGTATGAAGGCACAGAATATAGAAATACCATCTGTGTGTGTCTAATTCCAGCCAAAATCTTTTTCTTCACTGTTATTGAAAGATTAGAGGATTTGATTCTGCTTTAGAGTGGCTGTTGGGACTAGTCCTGATGAAGATCAAGTGAAAATGCTAATTTTAAACAGTTAAAAAATTATATCATCAGAAAAAATTTACAGTATAATATGCCTCTACATTTTCTGCTTTTTAAAAACTGGGCATAAGTATACTTTTCCCATGCTTTTAAGACAGTGTAAAATAAAGCAGCCAGACTTCTTACAATTGTGTGCCAAAATTTAAGAGGCTCTATATTTCTGGGGATAAGATGAGAACTCCCCCTACTGGCTACATGCCTGCTTTATCTGCATTAAAATCAGGGTTTAAAACACTCAAGAAAAATTAAAAATTCAGCAGAAAGATAAATCAAGATCATCTAATCCAGCCACCCATGTTATGTATTAGAAAATTGAGGCCCAAGATATTAACAGATTAACCATTGTATTCATCCCTTGTAGCCTCAAACACCTAAACTACATGGGGCCAACCAAGTAAAAGTTTACCTAGTTACCATAGTAACTACTAAGGATGTTAAGAGAACAAAGGATGTTAAGTGTGATTTGTGTGCTAATGTGAACATATTCAAAATAGTATCATTTTAGGTACTTCATACAATTAAAATTACAAGATACCCTCAGGAACAAGCCTATTTTCTTACACAGAAAATAAATTCTCTTCCCAAGATTACAACTACAATACCAGGAAAAAAATTATTCTTGGCCTTGCAGAGTCACAAATCCTGAGTGAACAAGTAATCAATGAATTCAGTCACCTTGAACTCACCTTAACTTTATTTAACTAGTAGGGATCTGTAGACTATCACTAGCTTTTGCCGAATACTCATATGCGTCTAAAATCCTTTCAATTATTCTTAAATTCTACTAGCTGTAATTTTGTTCTCATTGGAATTCTCCCATAAAAGTACTTTTCTATGAAAAGTGTTAAATTCCTTCTTTTCTTTTTACTTCATTGGCTAATAACCACAAATAACTTAGCCATTTCTCATAAAGCCTATTTCACAATCCTTTAATGTTTTTGTTGATCTCTTTGGAATCTTTTGAGTATGTTTACTTTCCTTTCCAAATTGAGTAGCTGACACCATTCTTCCCTGCTTATAGCTTTACTTCATAATTCTTATGTAATTCATCTGTGATTCTTTGCCTACATCCTACTATTCTCTGTTGTGATAACCTTCTTATATCCTTGACTCACAAAGAGCTTATAAACTCTGTAACTGAGTTTCAGGGCAACTGTCCAAAGCAATGTGAAAGCAAGCAGTAATAATAATGATAAGCTTTCTTTGCATGAATTATAAATTTGAGAAACCAAACAGAATCTAACAATTCTGCTTCTAAGTACCAGATACTGCTGAAATGTGTGTGTGTGTATGTGTGTGTGTGTATATATATATTTAATATTTATAGTTTGTAATTTGTAATCACTTGTAACAAAAATTAAAGGTATAAAACATTGATACAGGTCAGCATTCCTTGTAATTTATTCAAATTTCATCATAAACTTGGAAAATGTTTTAAAAAGTAGTATGAAAATTAATAGAATACTATGTTCTCAAAAAATACAGTTGAGAAATATGTTTGAGAAGATAAATACATAAGCAACTAAATAGAAAAATGGTAATTTACTTAAAATTATCTAAATTGTTGTGACACAATATGAATTTTGTAAAGATTACTCTTTACAAAATTTAAGGATAATTTCAAATATATATAAAAGTAGAGAGTATAATGTAATTAACCTGTATGTACCCAGAACCCAGGTTGGACAATTATAAGCTCATGGCCAAACCTTTTTTTTTTTTTTTCAGCTTTATTGAGATATAATCAACATATAACACTGTATTCAGTGTAAAACATGATGATTTATACATGTATATACTGTGAAATGTATATAACTCACATGGTTTCAAAACTTTTTTCTTGTGAAGAGAACTTCTAAGAACTACTCTCCTAGCAACTTTCAAATATAAAATACTGTGTTGTTTATTATAGTCACCCTAGTGTACATTACATCCCCAGAACTTATAACTGGAAGTTTATACTTTTTGACCACCATCATTTATATGCCCTCCCCCAACCCCTTGCCTTAGGCAATCAACAATCTGTTCCATTTCTGTAAGTTTGGTTTTTATAGAGTCCACATGTAAGTGAGATCATACAGCATTTGTCTTTCTGTAACTGACTTATTTCACTTAGCATAATGCCCTCAAGGTCCATCCATGTTATCATAAATGGCAGAATTTCCTCATTTTATGGCTGAATAGCATTCCATTGTGTATATGTTTCTGTTTGTGTATCACATTTTCTTATCCATTCATAAGCTGATAGACACTAGTTGTTTCCACCTCTTGGTGCAGGTACCTCTTCAAGATAGTGGTTTCATTTCCTTTGGATGTTATCCAAGTGCGGAATTGCTAGATCATATGGTAATTCTATTCTTAAGTTTTAAAAAAATCTTTTCTATTGACGTATAATTGATTTACAATGTATACTCTTAAATTTTTAAGGACTTTCCATGTTATTTTCTGTAGTGGCTGTATCAGTTTACATTCCCACCAAGGGTGTACAAGGTTTCCTTTTTTTCACATCCTTGCCAAATTTTTTATTTGCTATTTTTTGACAATAGCCATTCTGACAGGTGTGAGGTGATATCTCATTGTGGTTTTGATTTGCATTTCCCAAGTGATTAGTGATGTTGAAGACATTTTCATGTACCTATTGACCATTTGTATGTCTTCTATGGAAAAATACCTATTCAGATCCTCTGCCCGTATTTTAATCAGATTGTTCTATTTCTATTGAGTTGTATGAGTTACTTACATATTTTGGATATAAATTCTTTATCAGATATATAATTTACAGATATTTTCCCATTCTATAGACTGCCTTTTCATTTTATTGATAGTTTCCTTTGCTATGCAGCTTTTTAGTTTCATGTAGTCTCACTTGTTTGTCTTTACTTTTGTTGCCTTTGCTTTTCATGTCCAACCCAAAAATAATCACTGCCAACACCAATGTCAAAGAGCCAGGCTGTTTTATTATGCTTGTAATTGCTTTTCTTCTTCCATAAATTCTTTTGATATACATCCCAGAAATAAAGATAATAATTAAAATAATTATTAATCTTAGAATAACTTTATATTAACTGACTTGAAGATAAAGCCAAACTTCTTAAAGCTATAAAATATGTGTGTATGTATACATATTTTAATATAAAGGAAAATGATAATTTTAATGGGAGAATTCAAGTAGATCTAATGGGAAAAGGTTAGTAAACATTGCAGGTTGAGCTCATAGAATGAGAAGGTTCAATAAGGATGAAAGTTACAGAAAAGACTTCTTGTCAGAGAAGCATAGCAAAATCACTGAAAAATTAATATATATAATATGCTTAGGAAAGGGATGACAGCCTAGAGAGAAAATGGGGAATACATCTTGAAAGGCAGGACAAATGCGTTTGCAGATGGCTTTGAATGCCATAATTGGAGTTTGAATTTTCTTTCATATGAAAAGAAATTCACATTCTTGAGAAAATTCATACATGCATTCAATAAGTGATCTACAATGGTCTTTCACAATATGAATTTTTAAGCTTTAGTAGCAATTCATTGATTCTACAGATACCTACAGAATAAAGTCAGACACCTATGTACAACTTGATAAGAAACTTTATACCCTAGCTTTTGAAGAAAAGACTGGAAGGTGAGTCAAAAATTTATGCTACAGTCATGTTCAAATACTGGCCTCTCTAATTTATTTACTATTCTCCATTTGAAAACACTTTTCTTGTGACCAAGTATGTCTTTTCCCTCTTGTCAACAATCAAGTGGTATGTTTATCAGAGAGAAACCTCTCTCTTTCTGATGATGATGAAAACAGATTCAAGATAAATGTGGCTAGCAAGAATTCATCAGAGAATTTGAACCCCAAAATTTAATTTCACTCTTTTTAAAACCTTAGTCTTATCTCCATTATTACTAGCACACAGATTCTCTGGGACTGCTATGCATTGATTAAAATAATTCTCATGTAAAACATAGTAAAGAATGAATAGAGATTAACTATAATAAAGACACTAATACTAGCCCCAAGAATGCACATGATTAATATTCTTCTTTTGTTTGCCTCATTTGCCACCATTGAGCATATTAAGTTTTATTTATGAATAATTCTTGTGGAACATTTTCTACTAAACTAAACTTCATTGAATGTGTCTTTTCCCAGAAGATTAATTTTTAAAATCGCCAAACCACCCACCACTCCTTGGTGATTCTCCATAGGTGATTCCCTAAAATGCTCAGTTAACCCCAGCAATCTCATGGTCCATTTCCCCATTAAATGTTACCCTCATTGAAAAACACTTCAGATAAATAAACATTAAATGAGAAACAAAGTAGGAATAGGTATTATTTAGATAAGAGGTACACTGACAGAAAGCTTTAGAACACCAAATTAAACATCAATCAATTATTAGGACATGCAGTTAGGTGTTCATAATACAGTTTCAAAGGCTATGAGTATTGACAGTATGTGGTGAGGTCATAAGCTTCTTTGCCAAGTTTATTCCTCCTCAGTCTTGTAACTGCAGATAAGAGACTGAAATGTTCAAAATTTCAACTTTGTTTTAAAATTTAGCATTTAGGTAGATAAATATTATGATACATAAAAAAAGATAACACATCAAGATTTTTATATTAAAGAACCTATCTATCAACATTCCACTGGGAAGCTTACTGCAAAGGAATTGCTAATATATAGAAGACATACAGATATACAGACATACACATTGTAATAACCACTTAACGTTGTTAAGTGTGAAGCTTTTGGGGTTAAAGGCTGATACTGTGTCCAATAATCCAAGTTTATGAGATCTAGCACATCCATTCTGTTCTTATAAACAGAAATCTGCTTTGGGACCTGAGACATTTCCCGTGAGATTGACCTCAGAGACCCATCAACCAAATGAAAATGTTCTAATGTTACAACTGGAGAGAGTGAAGTTGCTATTAGTCAAAGGGGGTTAGAACTTTGGTAGTCTGGCAGTTGGCCAAGTTATGCTATCTAGAAAAAATTATTTAAGAAAATTTCCATTTGTCTGGTTTCCCAAAGAGGACAAACAGGAGGTATAATTAAAAATTTCATTCTTTTTTTCAATATTTATGCACCACCCAACATTGCCAGGCAGTATCAAATCAGCAGGTAGCAACAGGGACTAAGCCCCATAGTGTTTCCACTTCATTGATGGAAATTGATAATAAATATGTGAATGGATATAAAATAAATTAGATTGTAGCTACCATGAAAAAAATAAAAGGGACCTATGATAGAGCTCATATAGTTACCACATTAGATATGGTGGCCAGGGAAGACTATTCTATGGAGACATGGTTTGGGTTGAGAACTGAATTATGAAAAGACAGTCATGCAATGGTCAGGAATATAGAGTATTCCAGACATAGGAAATAACAAGGGCAAAGGTTCTGCATGGGAAGATTTTGGTTTGTTTAAGAAATATAAAGGAGGCCAGGTGCAAAGAATATAGAGAACAAGGGAGTGTATAGTATAAAATGAAGTTACAAAGATAAGTCAGCAGTAGATTATGGAATGTCTTTTTAAACCATGGTAAAGTGTTCAGGTTTTATTTTAATTTCACTAAGAGAGGTTCAAAATCTTGGGGGATTCATAATTGTATTTTCAGTTATAATAAGTAAATTTATGTGCAAGACTTTGTAAATCAATAACTGGGCTTAGATAGAATATAAATAAAGAAATCTATAATATAAATAATCAAAATATTAGAAGATAAAGTAAAAGTGGCAAAATTATAATAGGGATTCATTTTATGATCTTCATAGTTGGCTCAGAAATTTCATAGAAAACTTAACAATTCTCAAAAACAATATAATATACCAGAACTGTTGTTGATTGAGATAAAATAACCAAGAAACACAAATCATGTGCTGAGGTTTCTAAATGGGGATATGTGTTGGAGATATAATAGTACACATGATTCATTTTATAATAATTATTATTAACTGATTAGAAAGCTTTTGTTCAATTTAATGAAACACTAACAAGACTAATTCTTCTCTGGAAGTGAATTATTAATCTGATTTAAAGGAGTCAATCACACAACAATCTTGAATATTTTAGCTTTAGCCTTAAAAAGTGTTGATCTCAACGTATTTGGAAAGCTATTTCTGAAACCTTAGCTTCAAGGGAATAACCTAATTTGAATAAATAAGTTTTTGTTGTATATTTAAATACTGTGGAGAAAAGAGAACCTCGTTGCTTTAACACTAGTGATTTACATAACTTTGGTTCTTCTTCGTTTCATTGTGTAAGCATAATTTTTTCGTGGCTAACACATCATCCCAAGATACAGTAGACATTAAGATACAGTAGATAATATTTAGGAGGGTTCATAAAATCTTCTAATTTTATTTATATATTGTAAAGCTTGTAAATCAGCAAACAATTTTTTCATAGGTGTAAACACATATATTAGACACTCAAATTTTTAGTTTTCTCAAGAAATCATTTTGGAGACAAAAATACATTTAAATATGCATAGAAATTATTGATAGTTTTCAAATTTGATCTGAGTGAAAAAGGAAAGAGAACTTGTATTTTAAATTATTAAGGGAAATGAGGGTTAGGGGACTACTGCTTATTACCACTATTGTACATTATAAACTAAAAAAACAGTTTTATAAAACAGTATTTTAATCATCCATAGTTCTTAGTGAGGTATTTAGTTTTGCTTTTCCTGTAATATTTTAGGTTATTTTTCTTTAGATACAGGGAAATTTAGGGGAGGTGGCTTGAGGTACTTTACAGGAAAAAAATTTAGCAATGTTTATATTTTATATTTTCATATGTTAGCAAGTAGTGTCTCACCTTCAGATTTAATCTGTCTTATAAGGAATAGCTCTGAAAATAATTTGTCAGAGAACTGTTTGGTGAGGTCTGAAGAGTGAGCCAAAAGCTACACAATGAAATTCTATCATTTACAAATATAGAAGCAAACAATACAAAATAATAAAAGCTAGGACAACTGGTTTATCAATAACAGGCAGGGAACCATTACCTAAGATACTGACATGTTTTGGCATCAAGTTCTAGAGTACTCTTTCCTTCTTTTTGAAAGAAATTATGGATACAATCCTACGAATAGTTGGTATGGTGAATATACCAATTGTATAGCATGAGTAAAAGTATTCTTGGCTTAATATTAAAACATATACACTTAAACTAGACATTGTATAAGTTCTAAGGAAAATATTTATAATATGGTGTTGAATCATTGTTTTTTCAATCAAATTAAAAAAAGTCATTTTATATAACAAAAATAAAAGTGGAATGTATTAAAATTACAGATTATGTGAAGTGATGGAATTATGATTCTGACACTTTGAAACTAATGGCCATACAAGAAAAACACCCTCCTTATAAACTTGACCTACAGAGAGTGGGACAAGTATGCAGCAGTGAAGAAGGCACATGGTTGCTCATAGAACACCAATGTTCAAGTGTAACTTTTGTTTGCTGGCAGTAAACATTATTTCTTACATAAAATGACCTGACTGAAAACAAATCTACCAAGCACTATGGTTTATGAATATCGAATGAAAAAATATACATGAAAGTTTTCTTTTAATTTCAGAATACAACAGAAGACAGTTTTTGTGATGCTGAATTTCAACACACTAGTTTTAGTTCTATAAGTTTCTTGTAAACACTCTCATTGGAGTTACATGAGACTGGGTAAAAGTGAAACAATATAATGTTCTATCTCTAAAGGATTATGTGTTTTTAATTTGGAATGATTTTTGATTTTATACCTGAATTATTATTTTAGATATACCTACTCCATGAATTATATTTAAAGTATCTTTCTCAAAGGCTAAATGATCTAGAGTCTTGACACTTGAATCCTTAATAGCAGTTTGGTTTTGGTTTTTGACTCCTGTGGCTCTTCTTGACTCTTTTCTTCCATGTTAAAACAAGTTATCTAAAATTTCCTTCTGCTTACATTCATGATCACTACTGTGAAAAGCCATGAACCCTTTCTCCTTTCCCTTAAGGAAGGCTCCTCAGGTCTTTGCCTTAAGCATTGCTATAGTTCAATATTTCATATAAAAGTATTCTACAGAACACTGGTCTCATGAGAGATATTGATGAGTGTTCCATGGAAAAGGGTTCCAAGGACTGTCAGTTTGAGAAATCTGGTGTATTATAAATTCTCACTTTAACATGCATAGAATAACCAATTAAACATTTTTTAAAGTCTTTGGTAAGGAAATTTGTTTGCTCTTTTTAAAGTTTCTCAACACTACTTGACCTCAGAAGTTTTTTCCACGTAACATATAATGGCATATTTCTAGGCTAATGCATTGTTTTTCAGAATACAGTTTTAGCACAGAAGAGGGACAACAACCACCAACAAAGCCTTGCATTATATTTTTTTCTTTCCCAAATTTCCTAGAGACAGCAAATTTTAAAAGATCTTGTATGTGTTTTAAAGAACTTACAACAGTAAGGAAAACTTTTTTCAAACTTTTAAATTATTATAGCAAGAAAGCTTCAAATATAACTGATATTGTTGAAAGATTCATTTAGATTCAAATATTCCATTTCCTTTCTTTACGTATTCATCATGAAAATTTCATCTGCAGAATTCCTGTCAGAAGGCTAGGACTTGTTGGACTTGAAGGACATGTTTTGGTGAAATGTGTTTGTCAGGCCAGAATTACAGTTCCACATTCAGAAATATTTGTTTTTTTCTTAAGTATTCCCTTTGCAAATAACAACTTGGAGGATATAAATATAAAAGGAAGTATGATAATAAGACTATATTCAACTATACAAAGATTGATGTTACTTACATTTCTATTCATGTCCCCATGCTTTATCCAAGATCTGTAAGAGCTCTTCTTTTTTTTTTTTAATTTTATTTTATTGAGTTATAGTCAGTTTACAATGGTGTGTCAATTTCCAATGAAACAATTTTTCAGTTATACATGAACATACATATATTCATTGTCACATTCTTTTTCACCATGAACTACCACAAGATCTTGCATATATTTCCCTGTGCTATACAGTATAGTCTTGTTTATCTGTTCTATATATACCTGTCAGTATCTACATAAGCAAGTCAAATTGTACAGAATAGTTCTAAGGACACATATAGATGTTGTAGTAAATGGTGCTGAACTATTGAATGTCCACATGGCAAAAAAGAAAAAAGGAACCTGGACACAGACTTACACCTTTCACAAAAATTAACTCAATGGATCATTTTAGTAAGATAGTGGAATAGGAGGCTCTAGCCTTTGTCCCCCCTCCCCAGAGAAACACCAATTTAAGAACTGTTTACATATGAAAATAATTTTAGGAGAGCTTAGATTCTAGAAGAAAGCTTCAAGTGCACCAGTGGAGCACAGAAATGAGAAAAGATACATTGAAAAATGAAAGAATAGCAATTTCACTTTCCCTTCATCAACCCTTCCCTAAGTCAGCATAGCACAACACTAAGAAAGAACCCCTCAGCTTGGCTTGCAAGTTGAAGAAAGAGTAAAGTAAGCATTCCTCTTTCCCAGCTTTTTGGCCACTACGTGAGAGGCCTACTTCTGTGGCACGTCATCCAAAACACCAAGGGAATCAGCATGGCTAGATCACCTAGGGGGCAACTTTAAAAAAAAAAAAAAGAAAAGAGAAGGAGCCTTAAAGGAAGGAAATCCTGCCATTCACAACAATATGGATAAACCTGGAGGACACTGTTTAGTGAAATAAGCAAAACATAGAAAGATAACTACTGTATGATCTCACTTGTTTGAGGAACCTAATGTAGTCAGACTCACAAAAGCAGAGAGTAGAAGAGTGGTTGCCAAGGGCTGGGGAGGAGGGAAAAACAGGGAGGTATTAGCTAAAGGGTGCAAAGTGTCATTGCACAAGATGAACAAACCCTAGAGATCCACTGTACAGCATGAGCCTATGGTTAGCAATATTGTATTTGTATACTTAAAATTTTGCTTAGATGGTAGATCTTATGTTAAGTGTTCTTAACACACACACACACACACACACACACACACACAAAGGCACACATAATAATAAAAAAAGAGGGTGAGAAGAAATTGTTGAAGGTGATTGATATTGTGGTAATAGTTTCATAGATGTGTAAGCCTGGGTTTGTGGATGAGCTTTTTGATACAATCCCAAAAGCACAATCCATGAAAGAAAATTATTGATAGGTTGGACATTATTAAATTAGAATTTTCTGCCCTGTGTAATAGGTTGAATACTGTCCATCCAAATATTTCAGGTCAAAATCTTTAGACCCTGTAAATGTTACCTTATAAAAAAGGGGTCATTGTAGATCTGATTAAGTTAAGGATCTTGACATGGGGAGATTATTCTGCATTTTCTAGATGGTCCCTAAATCCAATCATTACAAGTAAGAGGCAGAGAGGATTAGACACAAGAGAAGAAGGTGAAGTGAAGGTGGAGGTAGAGATTGAAGTGGTCAAGTCACAAAGGAATGACAGCACCCTCCAGAAGGTGGAAGCTAGAAGAACTTTTTCCCTGAGAGCTTCCAGAGGGAATACAGCCTTGTTGATTAGTGTATTCCAGTAAAATTAACGAACTTCTACTCCAGAACTGGGAGAGAATGAACTGATATTTTAAGTCATCAATTTTTGGTAATTTTTACAGAAGCTGCCAGAAACCAAAAGGCTTTGTGAAAGACACAGTTGAAGGAGTAAAAAGACAAACAATGGATTGGGAGAAAATATCTGTAAAATACATATCTGCTAAAGGACTTGTATCCAAAATCTTCAAAGACACACATGAACAATCAATTAGCGATAACAGAGAACTTTGATGTGTTATTGCATCTAAAACTAATCTTGTATAATTTTTACTTTAAAGCAGGAATTGTGACCCAGACCACACTGAGTCACAATCGCTGATTAGCATCGTAAGACTCAATGTGAGTTACTCGTAAAGCAATCAGACCCAAAACCTAGACATCTCTGGGATCGAATTCTTGATATATTACCTGCTCCATGGTAAGAGGAAGAATGTAATAGTATCTAAAACAGAAGACTGTTATAAGCAATATATAAGATCAAGTATATAGGAATTTGAGCACAGAACTGGCACATACTGAATTATCAATACAATTATTATTATACCTGAAAATGATAGATATTAGTTGATACTGATGCTATAATTTTCACATTTTTAAAAATCAATCAGAATTCAGAAGACATTTATACTCATAAATTCCAACTTTAATTGGATAATCTTGACAGAATAGTCTGTTGTGATTGGAAAAGGATCCCTGACTACTCTACAGATTTTATTTTGTGGGAGCATGAGCTGCTGGGGCAACAATAGTAATAATAATAATAACAGTAGTAGTGGTAGTAATAGTAATAAAGCCTTTCTGTTACACTCTTAAAAATTTTCACTGCAGAGGGCTACTTCAGTGGTGAGAAGAGTTTATGTGTGAATATTTCAAGTACATTTATTCCTATACTGTACTACTGGAATAAGATAAAAGGTTAATTAGTTTCCCCACATGAATATCAGCTGAACAGAATTACTGTCTCATGAATCAAAAATGACACTTCTGTGTGGATGAGTTGTGCATTAGAGCTGCAAAACATTTCTGATTCCATTAATGTGGGCTCCTTCTATTGGGAAGTTAGAATTAAAGAGCATAATTAAATGGATCTTCACCACTGCACCTGCACTTTTTGTATATTTAATTTTGGCACTCCTAAGTACACTGAAATCACTGCAGGTGCAGTTGTGGCATACCTACCCCAAGGTGCTGCAGGTGTCTTGGCCAGTGGAGCCTCCAGAAGCTGGCATTACTCAAATTATGGAATATTTTTAAGGCAATCCAGTATCTGTGTCCTATAGAATCCTGGTAAATGAGTCATCCTTCAAGTCATACATAAACCATCATGAAAAATGATCCACTTAAAGTCATATCTTTTCATACTGTTGCAATATAAAGAAAAATGAATGTGAGGTAAGGTGCTGGAGACATCACCTTAATTAAAAATTCTATTTTCTAGCCAAACACACTAGAAATTATGTCAGTGGATTCCTTTAAATGAGAAGAAATTCTCCCTTTCTTCCATTTGTAAGGCTGAGATGAACTAGAAAGTATCTGTGGCTCAGGTTAAAAATCATTTTCTAAGGTCATTAATGTTTCAGGAATCACCACCTCCAGTCTTTGCTGTTGTTACAGTTAATGATCATTCTTTACTGGTAATGGGACAGGGTAGAAGATTGCCTAGGATATCCTGATTAGAGACTGTAGGGGATTTTATTTCTCCCCATTACCAAAAATGGCATGTAACTCTGGCTGTTGGTTTTATAAAGTTCTATTTTTAACTACTCTGTTGCTTTTTTGTTGCTTTTTTTTTTTTGTATTCATCCATAAAACAAGTTTTCATCTTTAAAAAAATTTCAAACACATATACACTGCACAAAGTAACTATTACCCATTATTATTATTTTAATTTTAGAAGATAGAAAGTAAGAAGTGACAGTTTCTTTCTTTTCACTTTCATCACAAACTTCACCTTAATATCCAGCCATCACCTAGAGACAATTAGAACTAGCGTTTTCTAATTTCACATTTTCTCTTGCATATGGATAAATACATCTGTATTATAAAATATTACATTTTTAGCATTTTCATTAATACAATTTTTCTATAAATATAAGATTATGCTTTGCAAAGGTTCCTACAAACAACTTTTTTTTCTTTAGCAATTTCCAGATCAGACATATTTTAAAATGATGTATTGCTTTATGCTACATAATTACATTATAATTTGCTTAACTATCTTTCTCTTCATGGTCATATAAGTAGTTTTAAAATTACTGATATTATAAATAATGCTGCAAAATATAGCTATATACAATTAAGTGCTGTAACCATGAATGTTTTATCCTCGGAGAGATGCCTAGATGTGGAATTGCACAAATAAAAACTGATAATTTTCATTACTATCTCACCCTCAAATATTTATTGATTACATCTCAACACTCCATTTGATAGTATATATTGTCATAACTTCAGTGGCACTATGTGTAGACTATATATTCTTATGGTTTCCTACCCGATATTAAAATTAATCTCATTTTATTTTGCATTTTATTAGTAATTAATGAGATCATCCTTCTTTTGAAATGTTTATTTTTAATGTATATTTTATAAAATTTAAAGACTTTTATGCTCTTGTGCTGTTTTTATTTCCTTTTGATTTATAAGATTTCATTTTATATCAGGGATTCCTACATTTGAAACATGTTATATTTTCCATTCTTTTCTTTCATTTGTGTCATATACTGCCATAAAAAAGTTTAAATTTTTGCATCGTGAAATTTTCTATTATGTCACTTAGATTTTATGAATAAAGAAAAAGATAAATCTATAACTAGGAAGGTAACAGGTATATTACCCATTACAATAATAGCCTATATTTCCTATTATAATAGGTAAATTTATAGTACTTTTAAAATCTACTTTGTACACATGAAATTTTCCCTTTTAACAAAACTACAACTTTTTAGTGAAAGCCAAGGTCATGATTTAAGAAAAGAAAATAGAGGTTTATACCTAATAACAGAACATAAGATAAAAACTTAATACTTAGGAAAAATAACAACCTCTACAAAGGTTTTGTCAAATGACAAAACAACAAAACAAAACCAAAAAGGTAAAAAAATAAATATATAAAATAAATATAGGTTGTATCTTTTCTTTGACTAATGTACACAATATATTCTGATATTTCACATTCAAATACATTAGTTTCAAGGCTAAATTTTTGCTTCTATTTTCTCACTTGATCTTTACTAAATCCGCATTTAATCTTCATAGTGATCATATGAGGTGGTATTAAATAGTCACAATTCACAGTTGGGAAATCATAATTAGAAAGAACTTTTGCATGATCACAAGAGTTGACTAGTACTAAAAGCTTTAAATTGAAGGCATTCTGAAACTGACTGAGTTTCCTGAATGAAGATGGTCCACCCATGCTCAAATCATAATGAAGAAACATCTCACATATGTTTTCCAATACTTTAAAACTTATTTTTGGATTTACATATACAAGTTAATTATGAATTTAAATATGCATTTAATACTTAATACAAATTACTAATTGTTTTAAATATGTGGTTTCAATATGCAAAACAAACTGTATGTTGTAAAATAATTAACACCTTAAAAATAATAGTTTATGAATTACAAGAAATCATAATGAGCTTTAAAAAACTTAACAGAAGACAAATTATCTGTAAGAAAGCTGGTGGAAATAAGTCAATATTCCAGTTGGCTTGAGGAGTATTTTCAAGAAAAAAGACGATTCACCATCTCTATCTCCTTAGTGTTAGAATTCAAAGTTAACACCATCAGAACTTCAGGTTTCCTTGCTTGCAGAGGCAAAAGTGCATTTTCAATTTGTGGCAGACAGGCATAGAATGACTAACTCCCAAGAGGAAGATGGGGAGGAATGAGTTTTTGTCATGTCTACTTCCTCTTTCTAAATACATCAATCAGGTTAAGACATTCCTCTTTTTGGAAGCAGAGAGTTGGGCACTGAGAGGAGGCTGGTAGGGTACACTAATGGAATATACAAATGCCACATGGAACAAAATCTCAAAAGTACAGAAGTGCCTCCCACAACACTTAGAAAATGGAAGAAGGGTAAAAATATTGAGTGAAGAGAGATAGCTGCTGTGCCTATCTATACAATTTGCCATGAGCCAAAATTTCTCATTAAAATATTACATGATATTATTTCACACTGTCATAGTTTCTTTACCCACACAGCACCAGAGATGGTGATTTTCTAACTGTTCTCAACTTTTACACAGTTAATATTTATTACTAAAATGTACACTAGAAAGTATCATTTGAAGATCAAGTATAATATACTTACTTTTGATCAGGGAGGTTACTGAAAAGGAAATATTTTCAATTTTCCTCTTTACCTCTTCCCTGTTGCCCATACAATTCAATAACTACTTCTTGCTACAACTATCAAATCATATTTTCCCCTCTGGCCTATAAGGATGTTGAATTGAGTTGTGTTTTCTTTATCTTTGTATGTCCCCAAACTAGCAGAATTACTAGTCCATGGTTTTTGTTCAATAAATGTTTTTTAATAAAAATATTTGACCAGCTGGACTTCTATGTTCAATTCTAATTTATTGTCAAATACAACCTTTTCAATATTTAGCTATAAATACTGTTTTTCTGGATGCTTTAGAGAGATACAGACTTTTCTGAATATTTATATGGATTGTGGCCAGAACTTACAAATATATGTGTTAAAATCTAATTCAATTTCCCTTTAAAATCAGTCTAATCCTTAATATACATGTGTATGTCAAATTAGAAATAACACTGAGCATAACTTAAATTGGTCAATGAAGCATTATGATTAGCTTGTGTTAGGACTATATTTCCTATTGCTAATGAACTAGTGATACTGTTTTTTGCCATATGGTTTATATTATAAATTGTCTTTCACAGCTTATAAATGGATACATTTCCTCTAAATGTCATAAATGCTCAGTTGCTTAAAATTACAATTTCACATATATAAATTTTAAATGACCATTGTGCTAAGACTACATTAATTTTGAATAATTTTTAAGACCACATGACAGAAGTAGATTGTCTTATCTAATTTTTATGACAAGTTATTGAAAACATAGAATTTCAATCAAAGTAAGTGTATACAGCAAATTATTTTTATTTCTACCATAGCAACAACAAATTATTCAAATATAATAAAAATATTTAGTAAACATTATAAGAAAATATCCTTGTTAAAATATTTAGGTATATTTATACATTATAAGGTCTTCTTCTGTTGACATAATTAATATCACTTCTTTATTGCCTAGTTACAGAAGGGCCATGCGTTCAAAATATAGGTCTATATCATGGTACAAGACTTTTTCTGTTAGTCACTTTATTAACATAAAAACTAAATTGGAAACACACAACTGTAGCATAGTGTAAAATTTTTAGTGACTAGAGAAACAATTATATGTACAGTAACTTTTGGGAGTGGGGAATCAAATTAGAAAAGGACATAATCACAATGAGTTTGCAGTGAAAGCAAAAGCCAGCAGATGGAGCTTTTCAGTTACTGTTATATAATCTTTAGTTAAGGTTGCCATCTAAAACAAAATATAGGAAACTTAGATATTCTACAAATGCTCATTTTTAATTAAAATTACTCATTCACTACTTGTAAAAAGTAGATCATTTTTAATTAAATAACATTTAAAACCCTTATTTTATTATATGTGTTTTAGTTTCTGTGAGTCCATCAAGCATCATATTGCTGGTTATACAAGGAAATTTTATTGAGACTGAAGTCACTTATCATTGCTTTGATAGGTAGGTAATAAATGTTTATAGTGTAGCCACATGTGTCCCAATGTTTTTTGACATATTACTTCAAGCACAAAATGCATACAGTATTCCACTATGTGATCATAATCAAAATAAATCAATATGGGCAAGTATATTCCTTCAGATGCCCTAATTTATGTAGAAACCATTATTAGATAAAAAAATTATTATACTACCATTTTTATATTTAAGAAAATAAAGAATTACAGAGGCTAAGGAACAAGCTCAAGAACACGTGCTCTAAGTTGCTGAAGTGGGATATAAAGGCTGTTCTGTCTGAATCCAGAGCTGGTACTTTAGGACTGACATGAGACTGCCTCTATGAATTTTTACCTATCTCCACCCATCCCACCACCATCTTCATTATCCTACAGTCCCCAAAACACTTCTTGAAGAAGATTATACATATTGTAAAAATAAAATCAAAGTTATTAAAAACAATGCCAACAAAGAAGTGATCCTTAAAAGAAAATTTTAGGCAAATCTATAAAACTTGTCACAAAACTCTCTACTTACCCTTTGCATAGACATCTCCTTTGTACCTTTAGCTTGGACTTGAAATTTAATTTCCCATAAAGAGAGTGGTGGGTATGTCTAAGCTAGCTCATGACAGACTATTCCATTTTGAAGGTACACTTCTTTGATTTCAGAATCTTAAGTCTGAATTCTCTTTCCATATAAGTAGGATGTATCCTTCCCTCATCTTTCCCGATTCAAAGTATATCTATCCTCCTCCACTGTTAGTAGGAATGTAAATTGGTGCAGCCACTACAGAAAACAGTATAGAGGTTCCTTAAAAAACTAAAAATAGACTTACCATATGATCTAGCAATCCCACTCCTGGGCATATATACGGAAAAGATGAAAACTCTAATTCAAAAAGATACGTGCACCTCAATGTTCAAAGCAGCACTATTTACAATAGCCAAGACAGTGAAGCAACCTAAATGCCCATCAACAGATGAATGGGTAAAGAAAATGCGGTGTGTGTATGTATATATTAAATATATGGTATATATATATATTTATTTATATAATGGAATATTACTCAGTTATAAAAAGAATGAAATAGTGTCATTTGCAGCAACATGGATGTAGAGATTATCATACTAAGTGAAATAAGTCACAGAGAGAAAGACAAATATCATGATATTATTTACACATGAAATCTAAAAAACTGATACAAACGAACTTATTTACAAAACAGAAATAGACTCATAGACAGAAAACAAACTTAAAATTTCCAAAGGGAAAAGTGGGGTATAAATTAGGAATTTGGGATTAAAACATACACACTACTATATATAAAATAGATAAACAACAATGACCTACTCTATAGCATATTCAATATCTTGTAATAGCCTATAATGGAAGAGAATCTGAAAAGAATATATATGTATATGTATGTGTGTATAACTGAATTACTTTGCTGTATACCTGAAACTAACACACATTGTAAATTAACTATACTTCAATTTCAAAAAACTCAAAACAAAAAACAAACAAACAAAGTATATTTAGTGAGCCTTGATATAAGGTAGAATATAGAATATGGTACTAAAGACTCCTAGCTCTTTTCAAGTATAACCTTTACAATTTAAGGCAAATCATTGCTTACAACAACCATTATGCATTATGGGAAATGGCTGTTGCAGAAGAAGAGCCCAGAAAGATGGCTAACTGCTTTCTCTCATTTGGATACTGACAATGCTAGATAACCATTTGCTATTGTCTCCCTTCTACCCTCTTCCCAGATTGCTGGTTCTACCTGAACTGGGCTCTCACTGCCTCATACTCCCAGAGGACCCACTCACTTCCCATTCCATCCAATCCATGCTCACATCTTCCCCGACTTATCCCATCCTCAAGAGATCTAGCAGGTTCTCAGGCCCCCCAAAGAAAAGTTATACTCAATCTTTCTTTAAGTAGACAAGTACCGTCACCTCCCCTCCCCACCATTAGTTTCTTACAACTTTGGAAATATTTCCAGAGAATCTTGAACATTTTACAGATATAGAACTAAAATACACTTGGGATCTAATAATTACCTCTAAAAGCTAATGATGAATGATGTGTTCCCCATTTAAGCAAAGGTGATATTTAGTTAAGTTGTTGAGAACTAAAAACAGAATGTAACATTTGATTTACTTAGTCAATACCCTGTACAAGGATCATAGCTGGCCAAAGTTACAGGCTTAGATCTTGTTAAAAATTACTGAAAAACTATTTTTTGCTATTTAATTCTGATTTCAGCCAACTACAGTCACAGATTACTTTTGGAGTATTGAGAGGAAACTTAATCCAAAATCACTGTGTATTTGCTTAAACATGTCTCTTATACAATCCACTTTATCATTCATATTTTTTTCCAGCTTGTTGAGGTGCAACTGACAAAAAACCAATTGTCTATATTTAAGGTATACATTATGATGTTCTAATATGCCTATACATTGTGAAATGTTTACCAGAATCAAGCTAATTAACATGTTCATCACCTCACATAGTTATCTTTTTTTTTTTTTTTGATGTGAGAACAGTTAGGATCTACTCTTTTAGCAAATTTCAAGTGTACAATACGGTGTCTCTTAATGCAATCAATTTTACTATATTTTTAAACAGTCTTTTTCTTTTTAAATTTTGCTGTGACCATAATTTGCCATCACCAGTCACTGAGAAATTTGCTACATGCCTTCTAACAGTCTTACACACACACTCTCTTTCTCTCTCTCCAATCCTCTTTTTTTCCCCCACTTATTCTGTTTGCAGTACTAGCTTTTACATTTCTACTTGATTTTGCATAAGTAGTAGTCCTTTGTCTTAAATTTTAAAATTTGCTTACACTTATTTTAAGCTAGAAAACTGATTTCATCCTATTATAATTAGTAAGTATCTCAGTTTAATTACCATTTATAATTTACATAGGTATCACTATAATTCATGCTGTCTTCATACACTATTCAAAGATACACATTAAAGTATCACACTGGTACTTAAAAACATCATACAAACTGCTCATCCATTGACGTTTACTATATTGATGATGCATTTATGTGAAGCACTAGAAACAACTCAGGCACTTGATTTGCAAACTCCAATAAGAAAACAAAAAGCAATCAATGTTAAAAGTATGGTCCTACCAATGCAACAAAGTTGTGTTTAATAAAAAATATATATATTTTACAGTTCTTGGTTTTTAAATTTAAATTGATGTGATCTAAATTAAACAAAGTTAAAAATGTATTTCCTCTTTCATACTAGTCACATGTTAAGTGCTGAATAAAGACAAGTGGCTCCTGGATACCATATTGAACAGCCATGGTCTAAAGCATGTCTGTATTCAATGTCCAGTTCTACCACTTAATATGATCAGGGGAAAATTATTTAATATTCTAAACTTCAGTTTCTGGACCTGGAAACAATGGTGAAAAATGTAACTATTTCACATAAATTTTGGAAGGGCTAAGCATTATTATGTAAAGTAAGTGTTTATTACAAGATTTGAAACATGACTTGCATTAGGCATTATTAAAGAAACAACATTTGCTATTAATAACTTCTAGTACTACATAAATGACATAAGATGGCCTAATAGTTTGCTTTGGGCACTGATGTAAATACAGCACAGCTCTTGGCTTTTGGTTTTCAGTATGCTTCCATGGAGACATTTTCCTATGCATTTACACATATAAGAATATACATACATGTACTTAAATATGCAAATATATATATATTGATAAATACAAATCTATATATTCATTTCCAGGAGTTTTAAGCAGTTTGCATTTTATATATATTTCATTTAGGTTCAAATTTGCTTATTTATTAATAATATCTTTAAAAAACTAGCTGTAGAGCCAACTTTACAACTCATATTTTATTCCAAAAATTATTCTTATGTTGTAGATCCTATAGACTACTTCAAGGAACATATAGGTAATTCTTTTGGTTGCATTTCAGAATGCTCACAGAAATAAACAACAGTATCATTTAGGTAAATCTACTGTAGATGTTACTAACTATTCTTTCACAAGATGTGATTTAGATTTAGAAGTATTATGCATTATAATATGCTACCAGTAAGTCAAACTTAGTACTCTTTACATAAAAGATTTACATAGACTTTCATTTCACTTTTTTGATATTTGTTGTGTTTTTAGTGAGAATAAGTGTCATATACAGTTTATTTGTTGGTTCAAGCACTCAGTTATATTATTCATTCAATAAATTCTTATTGAGTGCTTACTTTCTCTCAAGAAATCTTGGAGGAGAATTAATAAAATGAGAATTGCTCCAATCTTTCTGACTTTTTCTTCAAAGTTGGAAGTCTTTTTTATACATGTATTTTTTGAGATATGAATCTATTCATATATACTTACATATACTTTTTAAAATGTAGATGGAATTGTTAAATTATCAAGCAATTAAATATAATATTTGTTTGCATTACATATATATTTAAAACCATATGACATATAACTTGATGTACTAATTAATTTTGAAATACTGGGTTTTTTTTTGTCTAAACTCATATTTCATGAAGTTTGTTAAGTTTTGGCTTGTGGAACTCTGAGAACAGTTCTGGCGTAGATTAAGATAGAAAGGACTTGAGAAGGCACATATTTAGGATTGGGGAGTAAATGGGGAATATCAAGATTTTTCTGTGCTATATTACCTTGAAGATGCTCATTGACACTGGAAAATTAGCCCCTGCTCTCCCCCAAAAAAGGGATTTTTAAAAAACATCAATGCTTAGCAGGATCATCCTGTATCATTCATCAATTTATATAAGACCTTCATAATTCAGTTCCATTCTTAATCTATATGTCTTTTTCCAGAAAATAATTGTATAACTTATCCTTTCTTTTAAAGCCTTAGGCATTCTTCCTTTAGACTTCAAAGATATTCCTCTAGATAGAGTAAATAAATTCTTCCAAAAACTCTGTCTTTCTTCTAATTCACAAAATTTTTTTTTCAGAGTTCTTCATTCAGGCATTCAAATTTGGGAGTATGAAACTAAGTAGACTGATTTTGAAAAGGGCCTTACTGAAATCATTTTATGCTCCAGAGATGAGAGTATTATGTAAATAGCAGAAGTCAAGGAGACATTTTATCTCTCTTTGACACAGTATGTTCTGATTTTACCTGGAGTCTCGCTTCATATATATTCAGTGGTCTTTCATTAATTTACATAGGTGATTCACATATGTGCAAACAACAACCTATAGATATTTATAACTTTGTATTCCTTTATTAAAGATAACAACAAACTAGAATGTTTTGCTAAAAGGCAAGCAGATAATATGAGAAAGCTAGGAGATAAAGGAAATAAGGTAGTGAAGAGCTTGGAAAAGCAAAGTAGGTCACCGAGACAAGAAGCAAATATGCAATATCTTTTTAAAAGTGAAGTAATTCTTTAAAAAAAAAAATACTCCAGCCAGTGACTTTCTAAAAATAGAACAGCTTAAGACTCAAAATCACAGAATACTATTTATAGAGAGAAGCACTATATGATTTGGGGGAAAAAAATGCCCTCTCGAGTAAGTGTGAAAAACCGATAAGAAACCTTGTTTAAAGAGTGAATTCACTCTAACAGGACCCTTATAAGGTCACTGTGTAGAACTGGTGAGAAAAGCAAAAATATTTCCAGGAATCAAGTAGAAATAGTTTTGAATATACTCACTTCGAATAAAATAATGCCAGATTTAAAACAAATCTAAAAATGTCTTGATGCAGAGGATGGACCTAAAACAGGCACACAGTGAAAGAATGTGAAGTTAACAAATTTGAGGCAATTGAATAATTTAGTGTTTCAGTGTTGTATATAATTACTGCTCTTTATAGTCAAAGGGATATAAACAGCTCAACTGCAAATTGGTCTTGTTAAAGAACATTTAGTACAAAAATCCTTTATCTATACTTCTCCCTACAGCCTCTTGTTTCCCAGAGTTAAAAAAAAATAGGAGTAGGCCACTATTATTCATATATACAAGAATCTCTTCCTCTAAGGAACATTTCTTAATTGTCTCCACTCCAAGTCACTCACTTTTGTACTCCACCATGTCCTCTGGTGTATTATTGTAGAGATCTAATGTTTCACTTTCCTTCCTCCATATCTATCAGCAAGTCAAGCAGCACCTCCACAAAATTCCTCAAAGACATATCTCCATCATCATTGCCATTACTCAAAATCCAGTGTTACGCCTCCTTGACAATTGCCAAAACCTATTTCCTTGTCTCCCTCCTTCCACCCTTTTGGCTTCCAGTTCCTTCTCCATAGGATTTAATATCACCTATTTAAGATACAAATTGACATTGTGTATTCTTCTGCCTGCATCTCCCTTACGCTTCCACCCTAAATATGAAATAATTGTATGTCTTTCCACTGAACTGAGGATGCAACACAAATTCCTTGAGAAGTTGTACAGAGACCGATATGATCTGGATGTTTTTTATCGCCCCACAAACTACCCGATTCCTGTGCTCCACCCCCCACTGCACTTCAGCCATACTGGTCTCCTTTCTGTCTTGCAAATACTTTGTATTAAGTTCTTTCAAGTCTCTGTATTGCCTGTTCCTTCTAGCTCTCTTATTTTCTGTTCCCTCCTGTTTGACATACTCCTGGTATAATCTCAAATGTCACCTCCTCAGGAAAGCCTTCACTAACTACTGAATCTAAGCAGCTAAGGAAGTTACCTGCTTCTCTACCAGAGGTATAGCACCATCCTTGACTGATGTAGGAAATCGGAAACAGGTGTTCTGTTAGTTTCTTAGGGCTGTGGTAACAAAATACCACACACATGGTGGTTTAAAACAACAGACATTTATTCTCTCAAAGTTCTGGAGACCAGAAGTTTGAAATTAAGGTATTGGCAGGGCTGTGCTCCCTCCAAAGGCCCTAGGGGAGAACACTTCCTCACCTCTTCCAGCTTATGGTGATGCCAGGTGTTGCTTTGGGACAGCATAACCTCAATCTCTGCCTCCATCTTTACATGGCTTTCTCCCCTGTGCCTCTGTGTGTTTGCTTCTTTTCTGTCTCTTATAAGGATGCCTAGCATTGGATTTAGGGCCCATCCTAATGCAGGATGATCTCATATTGAAATCTTTACCTTAACAAAATCTGCAAATTCCACATTTCCATACCAAATTTCCACATTTAAAGAGAAGATGCTAATTATTGTCTCCTAGGTTTTTCTAAGAACTAAACTAGATAATGTCTACAAAGCACTTAGTACAATGTCTGGTGTTTAAGAAACACTCAACAATTGCATCTCAATATTTTCTAATTCTGATGGTAAATTCAATTCTATGACTAAGTGAAATACTGCTTAGTTTAAATACATGCTTCTTATTCTTTCAATATCTCTAACTTATTTTTATTCTATCTCTATTTTTCCCAATCATTTAAAACTACCATGATTAAGTTGTAAATAATTTAATTTTTTGACAAATGCAAGGTAAAGTGAAAGATCACTTCCCAGCCCTAACATTTTTCTTTTCATTATTTCCCAGTTCCTTTAAAAAACAGTGTAAAATTATTTTTATGCTTATTTTAAAGGCAAATATATATAAGATAAATATATTATTTTTATATTTACTTTACAGGCAACTCTCAGGCCTAATTCTGCTGTATGTACATGTAATCACTTCCCCTGTAATCTGAGATGTATGTATTTAACTCTTTTGAGTTTCATTCAACTTCTATAGGAACTAATTTTACAATCCATTATAGAGAAATCATCAAAATAATAGTTACAAAGTACTTCTAACTTTGTAAAGTATTTTCATAAGCATTACCCATTTCATCTATTATTCACCCACTCATCCAACAAGAACTATATTTGGTAGAGTTCTTGGCTCTAAGCTGGGAACTGGAATAGAGATCTAAAAGCTATCCTCCAGTAGTTAGGAAGCACACTAATGGAATATTGTAAGTACTAGGATGGGTATACATGCCAAGTGCTATGGTAGTTTAAAGGCAGGGTAAATGGTTCAGACTTGAGTGCAGGACATTGTCAGATAAAGGGTATATTTTTAGTACATAGACATTAATATATAGGGAAAAAAGAAAATTCAGAGAGAAGGAGAGCAGATGCAGAGACACAGATATTTTATATGCCTGGAGTCTGGGTTTGAGGATGAGAATGGCATGAAATGAGGGTGGGGTAAAAACAGAGTCAGATTCCAGAGGGCTGGAAAGTCATTCCCTGGACATGGACTTTACTATTAATATAATGAAAAATCACTGAAGAATATTAAGTATCTTGAATTTATCTATATTTTAGAAAGCAGCAAATTAGGAATTAGAAATAAATTGGAGAAGAGCTAACCAGGAGGTGGGAGATCAGGAGCTCCCTGGTAATCCTTAAAAGAAATCTGAAGGGTCTGATCTTTACCCTGTATGTGAAGTTGAAAAGAAGGGATTATTTTTAAGTGACATTAAGAACGTAACTGAGAGAGAGGCGAGATGGTGGAGTAGAAGGACGCTTCTAGCTCACCATCTCCCACAAATACACCAAAACTCACATCTATGGACCTACTCAGCCAACCAGAGCACCTGCTGAACTCCGACAGAACATCGCCCTCTTCAAAAGACAAAGACGCCAAAAATCTGGTAGAAGAAAAGGAAAAAAAAAAGAAGAAAAAGCAAAACAGTGTGGGCTGATCCTCCAGGGAGGGAGCGGCAAAGGAGGACTAGTGATAATTCTCTGGGTCTCCCCTCTCCAAAGGAGAGGCCAGAGGGATGGAGGGGGAGCCTCCCAGGCTCAGATCTGCCCCAAGCACCCCTTGACCAACAGAACTAAGTTAAATGGGCACAAAGGGTCGCCAGGACAGACCGCCCCAGCCGAGCAGAGGACAGGGGCAGCTGCACTGAGGCAGCCCTGGGGGACTGCAGGGAGCTGTGCGCCATGGCTGGAAGGGGATACGGAGCAGAACCACCTTGGTCCCCCATAAATTGTGAAAAAAGCAAAGCAACATGGCTGGTGTGCCCTGGGGGGGAGGGGCGCCATAGCCTTTATCTCCTCAGACCTGCGCTGACATTACTGGCACTTCTCGCGAGAAGAGAGGCAGTGCTGTGCAGCAGCAGTCGCCATCTCCTCCTGTGCACAGCGCCCGGGCCGGGGTGGGCCCAGCCCTGAATCTGCACTCAGGGTCTCCGCAACCTCCTAAGCGGGACTGAGACTTGTTTGCCTCCCGAGGCAGACAGGATCTTTCTGTCCTGGCACCTCAGAGAACTCGCACTGCCAAGACAAACAAGTAGCTGAGATTTGGCACGGAGCAAGGGCAGGGCCATTCCGCGGTCTTCCCCAAGCCCACCTTTGGGGCGCTGACCAGAGGCAGAGAAGGCAGCTGCACAGAGCAGTGGAGTGACTGGTGCTGGTTGAGGGTAGGCAGAGATGCAGCAGCACCTGACCGTGGTGCTGGGAGGGGGCGCACTCCACCCACCTGCTTCGCCCAAGTGCAGCATCTGACTGTGGCATCTGGAGGGGGAGTGACCTGCCCGCCCACCGGGTAAGAGCTCAGCACCCGACACAGTGTTAGGAGGGGGCATGATCTGCTAACCTACAGCCACTGGGAGCAGCACAAACGAGGATGCCAACACAGGGCCTCTGGAAACAGCAAGCTGAGTTCGTAAAACAGGGCGAAAACACAAAGACCTCTTGATAAAAACATTACGAGCACACTGTCTCCAGGAGAACTAGATAACTGATACTCCTTAAGCCACAGTGCCAGAGAGATATGAGCAGTATGAAGAAGCAGAGGAATCACTCCCAATTAAAAGAATGAGAAATTCCCTGAAAGCACGATCAAGGAAATAGACACAATGGCCTACTAGATCAAGATTTCAAAAAAGGAGTGATCAAAGTACTGAAGGAACTGAAATGGTGTTTAGAGATATAAAATATGTCAAAAATGAAATAGAAGCTATAAAGAAGAACCAAGTAGAATTAGTAAACTCATTTGCTGAGATTAGAGCTGACCTAAAGGCTGTACAAAGCAGGCTAGATAATGCAGAGGAGCGAATAAGTGACCTAGAAGACAGGACAACAGAAAGCACCCAATCAGAACAGCTGAAAGAAAAACAAATAAAAAACAATGAAAACAATGTAAGGGACCTATGGGATAATATAAAGCGTGCCAATCTACGCATAATAGGGGTTCCAGAAGGGGAAGAAAGAACAAAGGGGATTGAAAAGGTATTTGAAGAAATCATGACTGAAAACTTCCCAAACCTACAGGAATCGGATATCCAAGTGTAGGAGGCTCAGACGGTCCCAAACAGGAAGAACCCAAACAGACTCACACCAAGACATATCATAATCAAGATGGCCAGAGTCAAGGATAAAGAAATGATCCTAAAGGCAGCAAGAGAAAAACAAAGAGTGAGTTACAAGGGAACCCCCATAAGGCTCACAGCTGATTTCTCTACACAAACACTACACGCCAGAAGGGAGTGGCAAGATATATTCACAATCCTCAATGAAAAAAAGATGCAGCCTAGGATACTCTATCCAGCAAGGCTATCTTTTAGAATAGAAGGAGAGATAAAGAACTTCACAGACAAGCAAAAACTGAAAGAGTTTAGCAACACTAAACCCATGCTAAAAGAAATGTTGACAGGTCTACTATAAATAGAAAAGAAGCAGGATGCTACAAAAATGAGAAACTCATAACTGGAAAGGAGATCATGGCCAGGAATTACAAAACGAATAAACACAAAATTGTAAAAGAAGACATCTAAATCATTAAGAGTGGGAGAGGGAAGCAAGGAAAGCCACTGTGGAAAACAGTATGGAGATTCCTCAAAAGACTAGGAATAGACTTATCATATGACCCAGGAATCCACTCCTGGGCATATATCCAGAAGGAACCCTACTTCAAAATGACACCTGAACCCCAATGTTCATAGCAGCACTATTTACAATAGCCAAGACATGGAAACAGCCTAGATGTCCATCAACAGATGACCAGATGAAGAAGAAGTGGTATATTTATACAAGGAATACTATTCAGCCACAAAAACTGACAACATAACGCCATTTGCAGCAACATGGATGTTCCTGGAGAATGTCATTCTGAGTGAAGTTAGCCAGAGAGAGAGGAAAATACCATGTGAGATCGCTCATATGAGGGATCTAAAAAAACAAAACAAAACAAAACAGAAATACAAAACAGAAACAGATTCATAGACATAGAGTACAAGCTTGTGGGTTGCCAGGGGGGCGAGGGGTGGGAAGGGACAGACTGTGATTTTAAAATGCAGAGTAGATAAACAAGATTGTACTGTATAGCACAGGGAAATATATGCAGGATCTTGTGGTAGCTCACAGCGAAAAAAAAATGTGACAATGAATATATATGTATGTTCATGCATAGCTGAAAAATTGTGCTCTACACTGGAATTTGACATAACACTGTAAAATGACTGTAACAATAAAAATGTTAAAACAACAACAACAACAACAACAACAACAAAAAGAACGTAACTAATACTTGGCATCTAACTGGATGTCACTTCTCAATTAATTTAAGTGACTTTGCTTAAGTTTATCTGAACATTAATTATTCCCTCTCTAAATAGTGTTCTTAATTTATAGTAACAGATCTTACCACGTTGCTTTGGAGAAATCTCTTTATTTTAGAATCTGAAATCCCTAAGGAGAGTCTGAAGTTAATTCTTTAGGTTCAGTTATTGTCTCTTAGTTTCCTATATGTTCCAGTTATCTAATTCCAGAAAAGAAATTGTACCCAAAACTTAGTGGTTTAACACAATGATGTATTATCTCTCATCATTTTCTGGTCTGTCTGGGCTCTGCTTGGCGGTTCTTTTCTATACGATGTTGTCTGAGCTACTCTTACGTAGGACCCCAGCTAGAACTGCAGCATTCAAAATGGTTTTATACACATGTCCTGGACCTCTTCTGGGATGGTTGGAAAGCTTATGTCTCTTTTCAGCAAGGGGTTAGATTTCTGCATAATGGCCCAGGGCTCCAACACTGAAACTGGAAACCATGTGGCTTCTTAACGGCTAGGCTCAGAACTGGAACACACTTGACTTTAGTTGCATTCTATTGAAAAAAAGCAATTCATACAGCTTACCCTGATTAAGGGGAGAAACAGGTTTCACTTCCTGATGGCAGGGCTGGCAGGAGTATACAGAGATGAGAGGAATTATTTGTAGACTTTCTACCATATTCCATCATTTGCACTGACCCATTTTGTACATTGTCTCTGAAAAGTAGATATTCTATTTTCTCTATTATCTTCTATGAAGTAAATAATATCAATTTAAGGGCATATAGTAACGTGTAAGTGTTTATAAAGAAGATTATTCTTCAGAATAACAATTTGATATAGGTATATAAAGCCCTTTTTTCTTTGCATATGCCTATAAGATATTCTTCAGATGTATGGATTAGATATCACTGCAGGTGCATTGAGCATCTATGCCATTTCTTGTACTTTCTTCAGTTTCAATATTGATGATAAAATTTCATGAACTAGCAATTCTTTTGCTGTAAGATATAACTTTTATAACCATCCCACACAGGGAGAAAAATCTCCTTATAGTCTAGTATTTTCCAATTACAAACATTAAAAGGAGTGGTTTATATGTCCCTTTGGCTTAAGTGCTGGTCAATGTTAGATGCTAGTGGAGTACATAAAACAAATGATGGAAGATGAAGAGTCATTAATTTTCAGAGATCAGTAAGGAATCCTTTTTACTCTAGACAAACAATTTTAATTGTAAGGCTTAGAGGAGCCCCTTTTTTTGTAATTTGGTAATTATTTTATTTTAGGAGGACTACAGCAGTCTGGTGTTCCTCTCCTCTGATTCTTTCATGATTACCATTCTAATTTGGCTTCCTATATTTTAAATCAAATAGTAATAAACAAGAAATATTATTTAGGATCTGAAATTAATAAATATATTTTACACTTACAGAGAAAAGTATTTATTTGAAGGAGGCAGAACTTATATGGACTCTACTGCATATTGTTTAAGGACCCTTAAATGAATGTGCTTTATAGACACATTAGAATGCAATTTAATTCATAGAAAATTCTGTATGCTATATGTAAGCCTAAAATTGAAGAGGACAGATTTTAATAAATCAGAAATACACACACACAAAACACCAAAAACAAAGCAAAAATGAGAAGCAAAGCATAGCTCCAAATAACCTTAAGTCCTTGCGCATTCTGTGACTAATTCTTTTGGGGTCAGTGATTCAGTAATTCAGAAGGCTAAAACCTTTTTAACTGAATATGGGGACAATATGGATATTCATCCAGCCACAAACACATGCCCCCTTGCTCTCCAGTGTTGATTTTATTATTCCTGATATCAGGGTATCTGTTTTCATCCTCACCCTTGCTTCCCAAAGCTGTGTGTCCTGGTAGAGAGGCAACTTAGTGTTCAGAATGAACTCACAGCATATATAGGAAGCTACACTAAATGTTTGAGAGGCCATGGTTCATTTTGTCTCTGTTTGAGAAAAAGGTCACTACCTATTAAAGCTGTGATATATTGAGAAATTATATAAACAACTCCCTGTGCTTCTATTTCCTTTTCTGTAAAATGACGGTAACAACAGTAGGTACCTGAAAGTACTATGATAAAAACTCTAGGTAAATGTCATGCATGGTAAGCCCTTTAGAAGAGCACCAGGCACACATACCAATTAATAATAGCATTCAATCTCGTTAATGATAATTCAAGGTTCTAATGAATAGATAGCAACAGTATGCTAAATACATATTATGGTCAGAGTATATTAAAATTACTCACTTTTCTAACTTTCTGGATAGAAAACAAAGGTGACTGTCTTTCTCAATTGTACTTCTCTGATAACTTTGCCATTTTCAGTGAGCTCTCTTATCCATATAATGCCCAAGCCCAACATCAACCCTTTTTCATAAGGATTTACTTTATTCTTGGAGGTGTTCACACCTAGGAAATTTAGTTATCTCCCCTTTGCCAAGTGATGCCCTGCTTTGGGCTCACAGATAATCTTTGCACAATGTATGTGCTAAATCATTTCTCTCTACTTTCATCATTCTTTGAAATTTTTTTTAAATGTTCTTTGGTTAACATGAAAGCTTGTATCTTGACAGTAAGTCTCAAATATCTTTTCTTGCTAGCAGCCATCTGTCAGCAGGTTGGAGCTGGACTGTCACTACAGTTAAACTAAAATATACTTTCAGTGGTGTGAAAACCAATTCAAGACAACCTATCTTTCACCTCCTTTTATTTCTCTGCACAATGTCACCTGCAGAACTGTGTCCCCCAAGTAGTAATGTCATTCTAGCTGTCACTCATACTTTTGCCTTCCAAACCATACAAGAAAGAAAGCCTGCAAGGGAATTCAGAAGTCCTTGTGATTTGTTTGCTGATGTGCCAAGAGCAATGACTGCTCTCTGGAATCACAAAAACCTTGATTTTCACCTTTATGTGCCTTTCAATGTACTGTTCCTTCTAAAGCAAACTCCTGGAAGGAAGAACCAAGGAGGTGTGGAAGGAGATAATAACCAGAACAGCTATTATTAGCACTAGGTTAAGATGTGTAGGATAACAATAAGAAGGGGGAAAAAAAGGAAAACCATATTATTGTTGCTGCTGTGAAGAAAAATAAGTGTCAAAAGGAAGATAAGTTGGAAAATACAACCATGAAAGTCTTTCAGTTACTTTATTGATATAGAAATATTTTTTCTGCCCTTTCCAGCTCAGTGCTTTCTAGCAAGGATTTTTTTTTTTTTTAATAGAAGTGTTCAGGCAACAAACATGACAGGCAGCTCATGTCTGGAAGATTGTAAGACACCTCTGAATTTTGTAAAGTATGAAGAGAAGGGTGATTGAATTTATGGTAACCCTAAATATAATAATCTGGAAAAATTCCATTGCCTGGAGTATCTTTATTTTGTCATAAAGGTGAAATGATAGAAAAACAAGTTAAATGTCAGACACCACAAAACTCAGTATTTCTCCAGTCATACCTCAAAGCTGCAAATTTTCTATAAAAAGAGAAAAGAATACCTGTTTATACTCTTAACCATGGCAAAGCATGAGATCATTAAAGCAATATTCATTGTCAAATAGCTACAAATTATTTTATAATTTCTTTGCTTTTTGGTGATTATCTTGTGTATTCCTCACAGCCATTTTCTTACTTTAGTACTTGTTTGGAGATAGGAAATTGAGTAGTTTCTAGACTGAATGGTGTAAAACTCACTCTAACAAGGCAGGGTAAAAGTAAAGAAATCATAAGTCACAGCTGTGTTAATAACACAAATACATTCTGAAAAGCTGTCGTGTGCATAATAACTGTATGTTGTTAGACCCACAGAGTTTCACTAAAAAACAAACAAAAAACCTAGTTTTCTTGGCACATATCAGCCAGTTTTTCCATAATTACAAAAACATACCTTTAATTGAACTGTAACATAAAAATGAGAACTTTTGACTCCTTAAGTTTTAACTGCCTCTTGAACAGCCATCCCAGAATTCTTTTCAAGCCCATTTATCTTACATTTATAGTCTAAAGATGTTTATATTTCTTATCAGAGAAAAAAAATTAAAAGGAGAAAGGGGTTGGAAACTCAGGAAGTTAACCTACCAAGAGGGGTCAAATAATTTCCTTGTTCTGAAAATTTTCAAGGAAAAATTACAGAAAAAAATTATCGAAACAAGGAAAAAACAAAGCCTACCAGATATTAACTAAGGATGAGTAGTGAGAAGAGAAGAGGATGGAACCTGGAACAAAAATGAAAGATCAGTGACCGAATCAGCATAGTAGAGAAGGTCTTACTCAAAACGAAAAGCTAAAAAAAAAAAAAAAAAAAAAAGGAAATAGCATACCTATGGAAATTTAAATTCTGGAGCCAGAGTGTGTGAGTTCAAACCCCAGCTCTGTCATTTGATAGTGGTATTATCTGGGCAATTATTCTTTATTTCTGTGTCTACTTCCTCAACTGAAAATTGAGACTTCAGGACTACCTCACAGGGCTGTTGAGAGGATTGTATGAGTTATTATAGAAAAAGTGCTTAAAATAAATAGAAGCAAATCTCATAACTAAGTATTTCTCTTTTTTATAAAAGTACAAGACATAAACAGTAAATGAAGACTTTACTTTATGTCTAAATGGGTTGTAACATGGGTAGTAAATTTCAAGCCTACACATCAAATATAATATTTAGTATACACAGTCATATTAAGTACACTGCATTTCATACAGATTTATTAGGGGAATTTAGACGTTCAAAACTTGCAATTTTTGTGGGATAAAGTGGTTTCATAATTTGCATTCTAATTATTATACTTAGCATAAAAAGACTGTACTTTGGAAAAAATTCTGAAGGATCTTTACTCAAGTTTATATAGAAAGCCATTACCATTTTACCTTTCATAGTTTCTATGTCTTGAATGTAATGTTAAAATGGGTTGGGTTTGCACACATCAGTTGTTCTGGTGTTTATCAGTATTTGTAAATAACTATATATATGATGAATGTTATGTTCCCTTAAGTAAGTATTATACCTTGTATCTATGATGATCACCTTATACACATTACTTTTAATTGTTATAAGATCATTTACATAGTTTTAATTGTGAAAATGAGGCCCAAGGAGGATAAATGACATACCAAACTGGTATAATATTTACCCACAAAAAGAGTGAGTGAAATCCATTGATCAATCCAAAGACACAATAATAAAAATTGTATAAACTATAAAGTGCCATGCAAAATTAATTGTTATTCTACCAGAAGCTAATAAAAGTTAGTAAATTTATTTTAATACCTATTTATCTTGCTTATTACAAAGCTAATTTTATGTGGTTGATGTTAAAATTTTATCTTTTATTTTAGTAATGAGAGAACTTAGAGAATTTGGCTTGCCCATGGAATTATAAACACCAATTGTTGGAGAATAAGCATCTTCCAATGTTTTCCTTGTATTTATTTCAGAATACTTGCTGTTACTTTTTGTTGGTTTGATGCTCTAATATAATGTAAATGTCACATGTACATTCATATGAATAAAATAAAAGATCAGAGAGCCAGAGTTTATGTGGGAAAATATTACAATCATTTAATTTTAAAGTAAGCATGGACTTATAAACTTGTTAACGCCAATTCTGTTCTTCCAAGGATTTCAAATTCCATATCCTACCTATTAGATATTTTCACAATTCTATGCATTTTGGGGAAAAAAAAGCATAATTTTGTTCTCAAGGACATGGGATCTAACTAGAATGAATAAAACATTTATATATATGCGTCAAGTAGTTAGCAATAAAATTTTCTATAATTTCTAGTTAACTTTGGTTTTCAGTTTTTAGACAATTACAAATCAAAAGGGGCCAGAATTAATGGGATATTTAAAGAAGGGCTGAATTAACATCTAAAAATAAGAGATGATATAAAATAGTTCAAGAGCACTAGAAAATTTTGTTTCAAGATTATGTTTTGTTCCTCACTTTTCTCATTCATTGGAAATTGTTATTTCTATATTCAGAGATTAATTCACCTTAGTATGAAAAATGCTTATATACTAATACAGAATGAATTATATTAGTACAGATTGACTTATAGGGCTACAAAGAATATGAAGAAAAGAGTAGGCTAATTTAATAGCTTTCAATATAAAATTGCCATAATATATATGGAAATATTAAAATGTATTAAACTAATCTTTTAAATTTCTACTTACTTTCTTAATCTTAAGATAGTTATAAAATCCATTATTGAACATTATTTTTAAGACATTAATAAACATTTATTGATTTGCACCTGCGTACTTGGCACAGCAAAAGTTATTGGAAATTTTAAAAGATAAGTATTACATGACAGTTGTTCTTGACTCTATAGCTCTAATCAATTAAATAAATGAACAAGTGGAAATCATGCAGCACATGAAAATGTTATGTTAATTTCAGAAAAAATGGAAATATGAGATAAGTGAGTGATACAAAAATGTTCATATAAACTAAGAACACAGCAATGAGTTGATCTCTATAAAATAATACAATAGATACCAATTTTAAAATTAATTTTATACTATGTTCAAAACTCTTTCTTCTCCTCTTTTCACACTTGGCCCCTGACACTTCCCCCTCCAATATTCTTGTTTCACAATTCATGCCTCACAATTAACAAAGGTAATAAATGTAAAGTGTAATTTCATTTGGCTGATCCTTTGTATCTTTTGTAGGATTGTTATAATATATTTTATTTACTTACACATTATAAACCATTATAAACAACCATTTGACTCTTAAGGAAATTATGCGAAGAAAGGAAATACAGTCTGTTAGCAATTTTATTTTTACCACTTATGGCACTTTTTCATTCCTTTCTATGGAATTCCAATTTCCAAATGTTATCATTTATCTTCGAACTGAAAGACATTCTTTTGCATTTCCTGCAGTGCAGGATTTCAGGTGATTACTTTTAGCTTCCATTTATCTGAAGAATATCTTAAATTCATCCTTTAAAAATATTTTTGCTCAATGCAAGTTAAACCACTCTTTTTTTCCCATCAGTCTAAAAGTTCCTTTATATTTTATTTTAACTGTAGTTTTTGTTTTGTTTTGTTTTGTTTTTTTAATGAGAAGCCCATGATTTTTCTTAGCCTTGTTACCCTGTGTGTAATGTGTTTTCTCTCCAGCTACTCACATATTTTTCTCTTCAGTGTAATTTTGACTATGGTTTACCTAGCTGTGGTTATCTTTTTGTTTATCTCGTTGAGCTTCTAAGATCTGTTGACTTGCATTTTATATAAAATATGGGAGGTCTATGCTGTTATTCTGCCTATATTTTTATGCTCAAACTCACTACCTTTTCCTCCAAAACTCCAATTACTTATTTTAAACCATTTGACATCGGCCTAGCAGATACTTGAAGTTCTGCTCATTTCATTTCATTTTGTTCTTCTATGATCTTCAAAGTACATAATTTATATTATATGGTTCTTCATGTTCACTATTTTTCCTTTTTTGTAGATTATAATCTTATGTTCTAGAATTTTGTTTGATTCTTCTTTAGTTTACATTTCTCTACTAAGATTCTCTATTTGTTCACTCATTAAGATCATTCATTTTCCCTTAATATTTTAGAATAGCTTTAGAAGCTTTTAAGTGAAGTAAGAGCTTTCAATAAAAGCTTTAAAAGCTTTTAAGCAGCTTTAAAAATAGTTGCTTTAGAATCATTTCTGCTAAGTTCAATACTGAGATAATTTGGGTTAAGTTCTATTTTCTTCCTCTTCTCCTACTCCTTTTATTCATTTTCCTCTTCATCTTCTTCAAATGTGGATTGCATTTCCTTGCTTATTTGAATTTCCAGTAAATTTGATTGATTAATAGACTTTGGGGATAATATGTTCTAGAGACTGGATTATGTTATTCTCTTCTGAAGGCTGCTCATTCTTGACTTAGAAGAGATGTGAACTATTTTCTTATTACCTTGTCAGTTTTGATTTTGTACTTCATACTTTTTATAATTAGTGATCTATGGAAAACCCTAAGAGTTTGCCAAGCACTGTAATTTGTCAGGATTCAGTCTCCAAACTTTGTGCCCCTGTGGATCTTGTCAAAGTTTACCTTTAGGCTTAATTGAGGAAGATCTAGAGTAGATATCATTCTACATTGTGGATTTATACTGCCAAGGCTCCTGGTGTCTCAACTGGATATCAGAGATGGTAATAATAGGTTATTAGATCTTGCTATTCCAGGAAGACCAGCACTCTAATGATCTGCTAATAATCCTTTCTGTGATGTGTTCAACCTCTACATTCTCTATTCCAGCAATAAGCCACAAAGCAGTTTTTGTCTGACAATCCTTGGGTGATCTTGCTCTGTGTATCTATAGCATTGTCCTGAGCCATCAATTTATAGTGAATATACACTTGGACTTCTGGGCACCCTTCTCTGCACAACTCTATCTTCTCCATGCTCTATTCCACAAACAAGTTGCTTTGTTTGCCTTGAACTCTGAAATCTTCCTCTTCAGTTCAGTGGATCATAGTACTCTGTGCACACTCCAATTCTCCATACCACTGTTGGAAAACTGTTCCCAGCAGAGAGTTGGTAGGGAGGTAGGCTGAGGTATACAGGAAATATAGGGAGATTACTGTTGTGCAAACAGAGCTTCTTCCCTGAAAGGAAGAGGACTTCTGTAGCCAAGACCAGTTCCCAGTATGGTATGTGCTAAGGGCATGATTACAATGACCTCTCTCTTCTCTTGAACTTTTATGTCCCACTGTGTCTTTCATTGGCCAAACACAAATTGAAGCAGTTTGGCTAGAGGGCAAGGGCTGATGATGCAGTCTATGGCCAGTCTCTCAAGACAAAAGTGGTACCAGGAAAGATGTAGAGACATTTGAGTAGGGGAAAGGAATAACCAGTATATGGACATTTCTAAATCTAGAACAATACATAATTTTAAATTTATAATGGAAACTATCTTTATTCACATATTTATGTAATCATTAGCATACTGTGAAAATTATAAAAAAATCCAGTTTATTACCTTGAACTATAACATTATATACATGAAAAAATGACTCAATATTATTGAGAGGAATATAAACTGATATGTCTATAGATTTTGCGAATATTTAGAGCTCAAATAAGTTTAAAGATGTTGTAAGAGGCAGATTCAAAGCCAGATAGGCATAAGTGATAAAATTTTTAGAAGATTAAATAATAGTCATTTTTCCAATTTCTTAGAAGCTATACATGTTTTTCTAATCCACACAAGAATTCTCTAAACTAAATATTATTATCCTACTTAATTTACAGGGTAGGAAACTGAGTCTCAGAAAGACTAGCTAAATTTCCCAGGATTACACAGCTGTTAAGTAGTAAAGGCCAGTTTCTTCACAGTGCAAGCTACTGAGTATGAAAGACAATTAAATTAATGGGATGACTGATGTAAAAGTAGATAGTTAAAGAGTAAAAGAATAACACAAACTATAAACCAATATTAAAACATATTCAAAATACCTTCAAAACTGTCTGGAGAGAATGGGGTTTATCAAGTCTTTGGATTATTTAAAGGCATCAGAATTGTGCCAAAAGTCATTATGTTTAGAGCACATCTGGTTCATTGGGTACGATTAGTTATAATTAATATCTATTTTAGTAGCAAAAGGTCAGAAGAAAATTAAAGTATTAATAACATAAAATATGATAAAAAGCATCATCATAATAGACTAAATGTTCTTTTAGTCCACGGGGAAAAGATATAATGTATATATCATTAGAGGTAGAATGTGAAATCTGTGGTCAGTGTCTGATAAAACCCACAATTTCTGAAAGTTTAAATTTGAAATACTAATATAACTTACCATATCTTACATTTCACTACAATGCTTGCTATTAAATAAGTTATCCTTGCCCTTCAATATTTTTGTATTAACTTGACCAAGCTAAAATCATTTATAGTATAATTTCATTGTAGTTTTTTCTTGACCTTAACTTTACAATAATGTCCTGATGAACTGTTTATAAGTCTATAGGTAATACTGTAGAAATAATTCAACATTCACAATTTTCATCAGGAATATTTATTTCAAAAGCAATATTCTGTGCTTTTGAAAATATATCAGAGAATCATGTATTGAAGTTAGGAAGCAACAGGAGACCATTGATTTCCTCCCTTTGACATTACAGGCTAGTGTTTACATGCAATCTGATAATACTTATCTAAGATAATTTCATTTGCCATATTAATAGGCTTTCTCCACTGCTTATTTCTACTTTCAAGAGGCATATTCTGTCCCTAATTGTTCTGTCATTGCCGATTAATTTATCCCATTTTCCTTCTTGATTTTTCAGTTTAGAATCTTTCAAATACCACTAGAAGTGACTTGGCCACTCAAGCCTGATAATTCTATTATTAAGGAAAATGGTAAATATCCTAGGTAATCCCAGGCTAAATGAACAAATCAACACATGGATGCTACAGTATAGAAGAGTCCAGTGAACTCAGGAAAGCAAAATTATGTATTTCTTTCTTACCATCAAGAAGCAAAGAATGAATATTTTGGATATGCAGAATGGTCTGAGTAACAAAGTTTGAAATGTAAAGGCAGTCTACAACATGCCAGTGGAGCAGTATGATTGATCCTCTTTAGAAACTATGCGTTGGACAATCTCATCTTTTATCTTAAACCTAAAAGATATATTTTACCTGATACTAGTGAAACTAGAGTAAAAATGAAACATAAAATAACAAGTTTAACTTAATAAAGAATTAACTCAAAATTTGAATGTTCTTTCATTTTCCCCATCTATATTTTAGATAGCTTTTCAAGGATTCATGTTAAGTACTTACTAAATATGTTTTTAAATTATTTGTTTGTGTCTGTTTTCATCATTAGATTTTGAAGCTTAAGGGTTGAAATAATGTTTAAAGATTTTTAATAAAACTTAATGTCCAGTACAGTGTTTGGTACCTAGCCCATTCTCAGTGAATGATATTGCCTGAAACTACTGAATTCACTATAAGTTGTTTTTGCCTAAATAACTACTTTAGTTGATTTTTGTAATATGGTTAAGATATAGATTTTTAGAATGAAAAGTTATGTTGGTTAAAAAAGATGCTGAGAGGGTGACTGGGGTAACCAAAATAAGGAAGAGTAAGTGATAAGAAATAAAGATAAAGCAACATAGTACAATTTCTACTTCCAGCTCTGGGAGAGTAGCTTGTATTGGACAATGCTTCCATCAAAAAATCATAAAAAATAAATAAAACTTAAAAAAAGAAGCAAACAAAAAGCATTTGTTGCTAGAACTAAATTACAATAAATAGTGGAGAAATTTTTTCAGATAGAAGAAAAATAAATCTAGATCAAAGGACTGAAATGATGAAATGAGTAAATGTGTAGGTAAATGTAAATGTACGTTGAGTAATTAAGACAATACCAGTGCCTTCTGGGTATTCATTATATATGTATATATAAATAAAGTCTACAAAAACAGTAATATGAGCATCAGGGGATGGGTTGGGGTTACAATGTTTTAATGCCCTTGCTGTGTTCAGGAGGTGATGAGTACTAATGGATAACTGACCCTAATAATCGAGGATGCACATTTTACTCTCTAGGGTTAGCACTAACAGAATAGGAAACTAACAAGCTAGTAGAAAGAAAAATGCAATAAAAATGACTACTTGCTTAATATAAAAAGAAAAAAAGGAGTGTAAAAGGAACAAATAACAGATGAAACAGACAACAAATACATACATAATATACCAAGTTTAAATAGATTAAATATTCCAAAAGTAAAGACTGTCACATAAGCTAAAAAATAAAAACAAACACTACTTATAAGCAATCCACCTTGACTATAATATTATAATAAGTATAGACACAACAAATAACTGAATGTTATCTATAGTCATATAAAGTAGACTTTACGGGGTGACCATTGATGGATCTAAAGATCATTTCATAGTGGCAGAGAAGTAAATTCACCAGATCTGTATCCTAATTTTAACTATATTTACCTAATAATTTACTGTTCAAATATAGGTGACAAAAACTAAAACAGAAGGAGGTGACAAAGGCACTTCATAGAGATTTTTAGTAATTACCCAGTAGTGGATGAAAAAACAGAAAGAAAAAAAAAAGAAAAAATATTAGTGAGAATAATAAAGATTTATGTAACACAATTAAAACATTTGAGCCAGTTGGTATCCATTTACCCAATCAATAAATAAAGATTACACATTCTTTACAAATCCACGTGGGAAACATATATATATAAAATATAAACAATATCAGGTTATATTTTCTCCCTTAAGAAAGACAGAAACTTCAGCATTAACATTTGTGTAATGTTCTGAGATCCAAATTGCCCTCCTACTCTGAAAAGAATAAAATAATTCAATGTGTTTTTATTGATAACCTGAACTACAGCCATAAATTACATTTCATAGGCATCTGTTAGCATACTTGATATATTAGGGCAGAAGGCATTTTCATTCTCTGACAAAATGGTAATAGGATTTTCTAGTGTGTATGTTTAAATTTGCAAGTTCTAACTCAAGGATAATAGGACAGTTTGATTATGTAATGGAGCTTCTTCGCCTAAAATAATAATTATAGTAAATAAGAGAAAGAAGGAAAGGAGAAAGAGGAGCTAATATAGATAACATTCGCTATGCTTAAATACTGTTCAAAAAGATTTTCATTGTTAACATGTTCAATCTTTAAATCAGGTCCTTTTACTATACCATTTTATAGATAAAGAAGCTCAGACTTAAATAAGATTAAGTAATGTGCACAAAAGGCATGTTAGAATGTGAAATCAGGATGTCTGACTTTAGAATCTGTGGCTCACTGAAAAACTGCTATTTTCAATGAAACTATGGATTACATTATACGTTTAAAAAGACACATGTAGACAAGAAATCTCAATTAATAAATTTATATTTTAGAGAATACATAAAAAATGACTTTTTTGGAATAAGGAAACCAGGTGCAAATTTTAAAGAGTTTTTCAATGACTGTTTCAAACTTATCTCAAGTGAAATAATATTACATATACTGGACCCAAATCAAAATACTGTATCACTGGTTGGTGATTATACAACTCAAATTAAATATATAAAAGTACTTTGTTATGGTTAAATATATTTTTGATAATTTTTGTCACATCTATTATTCTCTTTCACTTTGTCTAGAAACCAGAAGTTTCTTTGTATCTCTCAATCCATTTGAAGATATGTCAAATATCATATACTGCCCCCAACAAAAGAAAACAGAAAAGGAAAGTACATATGGAAAAATTAAATTATAATCATAAAGTTTAGGAAAAAAGGAGAGAAAACATTTCATGGAAGGATCCTCACTGTTTGTAATGGCTTGAGATCAATATTGAAGGATGTGTTATTTTGTCTTGGCAGAAATTAGAGAAGGATAAGTTTCACTTAAGGAAAGCAGTATGCTAAAAAAATAAAATAAAGGTAAGATAGTTTAAAATTTATTCCAAAACAAGAAGAGTAAATTATGTGGACAAGACATAAATTTTAGTGCCACTTCTAGGGGACATTTTGAAAGAAAACACTAAAATCAGAGCTTAGATCATAATACCAACGATATTATTTGGGTTTTTTCCATAGGGTTAGCTTTGTTTTAGGAGGATGTCTCTGGTGACAATGTAGAGAAAGGCTGGGTACAGAAGTAACTGAAGATGAGAAAAATGACACAGGTTGTGTTCCCCAGAAAGCAGTTTCTGTAATGGAGATGGATGTTCATTAGGGATTGTTCACCACTAATGAGTCATTCATAAATTACACAAAACCCAGGTAGATCAATTTCCAAGCATAAACTATGAATAAACAGAAACTCCAAAATTAGCATTTTTAAAGATTTATATACGTGGAATAACAAAGTAATTCTAATAAACAAAGTAATCACCCAATCATTTTTCTGAAAGGGAGGTTTAGAAAAATTCAGCACTTCATAATATTTTTTACAGTTGGGAGTGAATAAAAAGAGAAAATTTTAATGAAATAAAAACCAAACAACTCTTAAACTGTAACCCATAGAAGACATTTTCATTTGTACATTTAATAGCTTTTTTGAAATGTAATTTATATACCCTAATGTGTACAATTCAGTATATTTCAGTATATTCAGAGTTGTGCAAATACTTTCTACAATCTAATTTAAGAACACTGTAAATATAAGAGAAGCATTATACCTATGAGCAGTCATACACCATCCTACCCAACCATTTATCTTTGTCTAGCCCTAAGCAACCAGTAATCATTTTGTGCCCGTACGGATTTGCCTATTCTGGACATTTGAATAGAACTACTGAACATGTGTTCTTTAATTACTGACTAATTTCACTTAGCATAACATTCTTGGGGTTCATCCATGTTGTCACATGCATCAATACTTCATTTTTTTACTGCTGAATAATACTCTATTATGTGGATATGCCATATTTTAGTCATATATTCATCACTTAGTGGATTTTTGGCTTGTTTCCACATTTTGACTATAAATAATGCTGCTATGAACATTAGTATACAAGTGTTGTGTGCATATGTTTTAATTTCTTTTAGGTATATACCCAGTAATGGAATTGCACTCACTGTACTGAGGAAAGAATATTGAGGAATTACCAAAGTATTTTCAAAAATGGCTGCACTATTTTACATTTCCGTTACAATATATGAGGTTTTAAATTTCTTCACACTTCTGACAATAATTGTTGCTATCCTAGTAGATATGTAGTAGTATTTTAATGTGATTTTGGCTTGCATTTCCCTAATGACATGATTTTGAGTATCTTTTCATATGCTTGCTGGTTATTTGTATATACATTTTTAGAGAAATATCTGTCAGAACACCTTGATCATTTTTCCATTTTATTTGTCCTTTTACTGTTGCTGTAAGTGTTCTTTATATATTCTGAATACAAGTGCCTTATGAGATATATAATTTGCAAATATATTCTCTCATTCTGTGTGTTGTATCTTTTAATTGATTGATGTTATCATTTAAACTAAGAGTTTTTAATTTTGATGAAATATAATTTATCTGTTTTTTCTTTTGTCAGTTATGCTTTCAGTGCATATGTAAGAAATCACTGCATAACCCAAGGTCATTAAGTTTTACTTCTATGTATTTTTCTAAGGGTTTTATAGTTTTGGCTATTAAGTTTACATGCATAAACCATTTTGAGTTAATTTTTGTGTATGGTGTGACTTAGGCATCCAACTTTATTCTTTTTCATGTCCAATGGTCTCAGCTCCATTTGTTGAACAAACTTTATTTTCTCCATTAAATTTTCTTTTCACCCTTATTAAAAATTAAAATAAATTTCCAGACTTTTTTTCTAGGAAAATGGAGCAAACATATCTTTCTCCATTTTTCCTGCTAAGAACAACAAACAACTCTAACCATTATATATAAACTGAACATTGAAGAGCGGAAAGAAGAAGAAGTCAGACTAGGTAGGGGACTTGACACCTGAGGAAAATTGTTGCCAGTTCTCTGGGGTTTCAAAAAAGTACTGATAAAAGCCTGCTTTCTTTAACCAAAGGACCAGGAAAAGAGCAACACAGGAAAAAAAAAAAAAAACTTAGTAAGTGCTCTATTTCAGCCAATGCTACAGATGAACATGTGGCTCCCATCCCTTACACCAGCAGAGACTGAGTGAGGAACCTATAATTTTCATGCTTACCAGGCTACAATAAGGTACCCCAACACCCACTGTGGTGATATCTGAAAAGGCCAAGTGAGCTTTTATCCCTGCCTGGTAGTATTTAAAACTCCCACTGCTACTGTGGTGTCATTGTAAACATTGTGAGGACCCAAGATTTCCACACCCACATCATAGTAACAAGGTGCTCCTGCTTCCTGCTAGGTTGGTCAGAAGAGGGCTGATGTACAGTCAGTTTGTTAACCAATACCCAATTATAACAATGCTATTCGCACACTTGTAAGTGGATGCCAATTAGGAAATATAAACTTCTCTTTCCAACTAATAATAATGAGTAGTCCCTCCTCACAGCACTTTCCATGCTAAAGCAGTCTCAGAAAAAGCCAATTAAACAGAAGATTTAAATAAGATCCAGAATCTCACAATATAGTATGAAGTTATCCAATTACTCATCATACCAACAGCCAACAATATCTCAAACTGAATGAAAAAGGCAATCAATGAATGTCAACACCAGATGACAGAGAATTTAGAAATATATGACAAAGATTTTAAAGTAGTCATGATAAAGATATCTCTCAACAATGAAAACACACTTGAAACAAATTTTTTAAAAAAGTAAATGTCAGCAAAGAAATAAAAACTCTCAGCAAGGAAACTGAACATAAAGAGAAAAATCAAATCAAAATGTTAGACACAAAAAGCATAATAGCTGAAATTAAAAACTTAACAGATGGGCTCAACAGCAGAATGGAACAGAGGAAAAAAATAAAGGAACTGAAAAGAGAAAAGAAATGACCCAATCTGAACAACAGAGAAAAAGTAGACTAAAAGAAAATGTAAAAAGTGAACAGAGCATCAAGAACCTGTGGAACTAAAATAAAAGATCTAATATTTATGTCATTGGAGCCATGAAAGGAGAAGAGAGAAGAAGGCTAAGGAAGTACTTAAGGAGATAATCCCAAATTTGTCAAGAGACATAAACCCATAGATTTGAAAAGCTGAGTAAACTTCAAACTGGATAGGCCCAAAGAAATCTACACCATGTACATCATAATCAAACTGAAAACTGAAGACAAAAAAATGTCCTGCAAGCAGCTGGAGAAAAAGGACATCTTGCCTGTGAAAGTAAGCAAGAATATAAAATAACTCAACACCATCGACCAGCAAGATGTAATCTACACTTACAGTACACTAATCACAACACTTAAATACACATTCTTTTCAAGTATCCAGGGAACATATACTAAAGTAGATCATATAGTGAGCAATAAACTTAAACAAATTTAATTTCAAATCACCTAGAATGTGTTCTCTGATCACAATGGAACCGAACTAGAAATCAATAACAGACAGTTAAGGAAATCTCAAACTAAACAACTCACTTCTACCATAGCCATAGGTTGAAATGGAAGATACAAAGAAAATTAAAAAATACATTAAATTGAATGAAAAATGAAGATACAACACGTCAAAATCTGTGGGACACACCTAAAGTAGTACTAAGAGAGACATTTTACAGTACCAAACACATGCATTAGAAAAATAGAAAAGTTTCAAATTAATAATCTAAGTTTCTAAGTTAAGAACCAAAAACAAAAAAGAAAAACTAAATTCAAAACCAAAAAAAAGGAGTAAATAATAGAATAAGAACAGTAGAGAAAACAATAAAGCAATCAGTCAAACAAAAACTTGATTCTTTGAATAGATCAATAAAACTGACAAACCACTAGCAAGGCTGACAAAGAAAAAGGGAGAAAAGACACAAATAACCAACATTAGGTATAAAAGAGGAGATACACCACAGACCCTAGAGACAGCAAAAGGATAATAAGGACATACTATGAATAATTCTGTATGCATCTATTTGACAACTTAGATAGAATGCACCAAATTATACACACATACACATATACACACACACAGAGACATACAGAAACACCAATTCACTTCGTATGAAATAAGTAATTTGAACGGCCCTAGTCCTATTAATTCTATTAATGAAATAGAATTTATAATTATTAAACTCCCATAAAAATCTCCTGCCCCAAATGATTTGATGGATAATTTCACCAAATATTTAAAGAAGTTTTGACGTAAATTCTACACAATATCTTCCAGAAATAGAAGAGAAGGGAACACTCCCCACTTAATTTTATAGAGCTAGCACTCCTCTGATTTCAAAGCTAGATAAACATAGTAAACACACACACACACACACATATACAGATCACTATCCCTTAAGCAAAAACTCTAAGCAAAATATTAGCCAATAGAATTTAATAATATATAAAAAATAATCATATAGCATGACTAAGTAGGTTTTATTGCAAAATTGCAAGAATGGTCCTATATTCAAAAATCAATCTAATACACCATATTAAGAGATTAGAAAAGAAAAAAATCATGTGATCCTAACACAAGAAAATAATATGAAAGGTACAAACATTAGAAAAGAAGAAATAAAAATATCTATAGTTGTGGGTGTCATGATCTGCTATGCAGAAAATCCTGTGTATTTACAAACAGACTCTTAGATTTAATAAATGAGTTCAGTCAATCACAGATACAAAATAAACATTTAAAAATAACTTGTAATTTTAATGTATTAGCTATGAACATGTACACGTCTAAATTAAAATCACAATATCACTTACACTCACTAAGAAAAAATAAAATACGTAACAAAATATGTTCAGGATGTCTATGCTGAAAACTATACAAGACTGATGAAAGAAAGTACAGAAGATTCAAGTAAATGGAGAGATATACTGTGTTTACACAATAAAAATCTCAACATAGGAAAGATATTAATTGTCCCCAGATAATTACATAGGTTTAACTTAATATAGGTTTAATTTTTGGTAGATATAGATAAAATTAAAAAATATATACGGAAATGCAAAGGAACCAGAATAGCTAAAAATTTTTGAAAAATAATAAAATGAGAGGTATCAGTATATTTGATATTAAAGCTTCTTATATAACTAATATAATAAAAAATGTGTCACTGACAAAGAAATAGATACATAGATCAATGGAACAGAACAGAGAATCCAGAGATAGACCCACATTAATATGACCAACTAATTTGACAAAGGTGAAAAACATTTCAATGGAAGAAAAAAAGACTTACCAGCAAATGATGCTGTAGTAGTTGGGTATCTCAAGACCAAAAAAAAAAAGCAGCAACAAACCTTGACTTAAGCCTGATGCATTACACAGAAAATAACTAAAAATGGATTACAACGTGAATGTGAAACCAAAAACTATTAAATTTTAGAAAAACAAAAGGAGAGCATATTCAGAATCTAGGCAAAAAAAAAAAAATCTTGATCTTTATATCAAAGCAGGATCCATAAAAGAAAAAAAAACTGATAAAGAGGACTTCATCAAAATTTAAAACTTTTGCTGTGCCAAATACCCTATTAGGAAGTTGAAAAGATGAGTTACAGAATGTAAGAAAGATTTGGAAATCACATAGTTGAGAAAAGCCCTACTATTTAGAATACATAAAAACTCTCAAAATTCAACAGTAAAAAACACTAATCATCCAATTAGAATATGGTCAAAAGACATTCCTTGTAACTGCATGTGGATTTAAAGTATCTTAAAGTTGAAAGTTTTATTAAGAAATAAAGCTATTTAATTCCCTTCTGATTCCCCCAAAATCAAATTTCTATAAATGGTCTCTCAATTCTATTGAATCAAGCTATATGCCCATCCCTATGCCAGGTCCACACTATGCTGATTGCTGTAGGTTTGAAATATGTTTTAAATTAAGAAGTATAACTCATTCAACTTTGTTTTACCTTTCCAAGATTGTTTTGACTATTCTGAGTCCTATGTATTTTAATATGAATTTTAGCATTAGCTTGTAAATTTCAGCAAAAAACAAACAAAAACCTGTTGTGATTTTCCTAAGGACTGCTTTGTAAAACTGTTAAACTAGTAAACAAATTCAGCAAAGTTGCAGGATATTAAATCAACACACAAAAGTCAGTTGCATTTCTATATGCTGATGGTAAACAATCTAAAAAGTAAAATAATTAACAGTCACCTTACAATAGCATCAAAAAGAATAAAATACTTAGGAATAAACTTAACCAAAAAAAGTAAAAACATGGTTCCTGAAAACTACTTAACATTGTAGAAAGATATTTTTAAAAACACACAAAAATGGAAAGACATCCTGTGTTTATAAAACTATTGCTAAAATGTTCATGCTACCCAAAGTAATATATAGATTCAATGCAAACTGTATCAAAATTCTAATGGCATTTTTTGTAGAAATAGAAAAACAATCTCAAAATTCATATGGAACTACAAAGGATCTAAATAGCCAAAACAGTCTTGAGAAAAACAAAGCTGTAGGCCTCACATTTTCTGATTTTAAAATATATTACATAACGACACCAATCAAAATAGCATGGTTTCAGCATAATGACAGATATATCAACAGATGGAACAGAATCAAGGACCCAGGGAAAAAAAACAACCCATATACGGTCAAGTGATCTTTGACAAAGGTACCAAGAATACACAGTGTGGAAAGGAGAGTCTCTTCAACAAATAGTGTTGGGAAAGCTGGATATCCATACATAAAAGAATAAAATTGGACACTTAATTTACACTACACACAAAAAGCAACTCAAAATGGATTAAATACTTAAACGTAAGACCCAGACTATAAATCTCCTAGAAGAAAACTTAGGGGTAAAGCTTCTTAACATTAGTCTTGACAATTATTTCTTGGACATGATACCAAAAGCACAGGCAAGAAAAATAAAAATAGACAAGTGATATTCTACAGGCTGAGAAAACTTCAGTGAAATGAGAAAGTGACAGAGTGAAAAGGCAATCTACAGAATGGGAGAAAATAATTTCCAAATCATATATCTGATATAGGGTTAAAAACCAAAATTTATAAAGAACTTCTACAATTCAATAACTACAATTCAATTAAAAATTGGCCAAACAACATAGATAGACTTTTCTGCAAAAAAGACAAACTAATGGCCTATGGCTATATAAAAACATGCTGAACATCACTAATTATCAGAAAACTGCAAATTAAAACTACAATGAGATCTCCTCATACCTGTTAGGATGGCGATTATCAAAAAAATATTGGTGAGCATGTGGAGAAACTGGAACACTTGTGCACTGATGGGAGAATGATCCAGCAATTCCATTCCTGAGTATTATCCAAAAGTGAAATCAGGATCTCAGAGATAAGTGCACTCTCATGTTCATTATAACATTATGCATAATAGCCAAAAAGTGGAAATACTCCATATGTTTATTGAAGGGTGAATGGATAAATAAAATGAGGTATGTATATACAATGGAAATCAGCTTTAAAAAAGAAGGAAACCCTGTCATACTCTACAGTAAGGATAAACCTTGAGGATATTATGCTAAGTGATGCAAGCAAGTCACAGAAGGGCAAATACTGCATGATTCTACTTATATGAGCTATCTAAACTAGTCAAATTCATAGAAGCAAAAAGTAGAACAGTAGTTGTGAGAAGCTAGGGGTATGGGGAAATTAGGAGTTACTGGTCAATAGATATAGTGTTTCATTTAAGCAAGAATAAAAAGTTCTAGAGATCTGCTATATAACAACGTACACTCCAAAACAGACTTTATATTATGTGTTGATTACCACAATAAAAAAGGTTAATTGTTACGACTGAGTTATTAAAGTGGCAAGTTTTTGTCATACAAGTGTTGTGTATCAATAAAAACATGACCTTGTTGATGGAAAAGTCCTGTCAATATAATTGGGAACAAAAATCCAACTGCAGTTGATAAACACAAGTGTGAACAAAAGTAAAAAGTAAGCACAAGTGTGAATGATATTCTAGCATGGAACTTAGTGCAAAAGAAAACAGAAGAAATTTTAAAAAGTCATGAAAACATCACAGTCACTTGCATTGTTTTGTACTGGGTAGGAACAATAAAATATAGACATGGAAGAAAAAGAAAACATCTAAAAATCTATATTGTTAACCAAATTTTTGTAGCCAGTATGACTCAAATCATGTAAACTTTTATTGTTTTTCAAGTATAAATTGACTAAGTGGACATTAAATGTTAAGGTGTGAAAAATGCAACATTAAGGCATTCAGAAACTGTCAAAGACTGAATCTATGGCAATCTGCAATACCCTTGAGACCAGTTTTCCATAAACACATATTGAGTTATCGAGATTAAGTTTTGCTTCCATATGCTTTTGAAAAAAAGTGTGCTTATTCCAATCATAGCACCTATCATATTCTGTAACAATAATAATCTATATTTCCTTGCTGTCTCATGTTATAGTCTGTTAGTTCCATGAAGACAGCCAAGATGATGTTATTTTAATCATTTTTTCCCTAAGGCATAACATATGTGATGAATATATGAACAAACATCTAAGAAAAATCATCAAAGGAGATGAAGCTTCATATGTACTATAAAGAGCACTAAGAAATTGTGAATTTATGACAGCAATGAATAAACAAATTTGTTTCATTTAGAAATGTATAGTATATGAAAGGCAAATAAGAATAACCAGAAACCTAAGCAATAGCATCCTAAAAGAAAAGTGAGAAAAGGTAAAGTATCCATTTAAAAATATGTGAAGGCTATAAGGCAATTCATAAAAGAATTATAAATGAATGAAAAGCATATAACAAGATATTTGATCCCTATAATAATCAGAGATACACAAAATAAATTAGTAAGATAACATTTCTTTGCCTTGCAAAATTTGCCTTGTGAAAAATCGAGTATTGCCGAAATCAGGATTGGATGTGGAAAACGATAACCTGATGACAGCAGCAGAAATTTTTACATTTATTGATAGTTTGGCTATATTTATCTAAGCTTAAAATTTAGTACTCCCATTTCTGGAATTCCATCTGCAGGATAAACCACACAAGTGCACAAGGATATATATCCAGAGTTGCTGTTTACACCTTTGAAACCACAAAGAATGAAGCCATTGATAGGCTATATGTTAAATAAATAATAGTACAGACATACCACATGCCATTTAGCTATGTAGTCATTAAAAAAAAGAATGTAGCAGATGCATACATGTGTAGCCATAAAAAAATCAGTGATATTTTACAAAATTTAACAAAAAATTCAGGAAAAATATGCTTAGCATGACTGATTGTTTGTAAATATATATATATAAAATGCATAGAGATGGCCTGAAAAGATAAGCTAATAACAATGACTAACCTTGTGAAGCATAAGTAAATGAAGAAAATCCTGTTTTGCTTTAAAAACTCTATTTCACCTTTTAAGGGTAAAAATGATAAATCTCCTGATAGAAAAATGTACCTTATTATTATGAATATTGTGATGTTTAATCAAACATATATAAACAAAAATGAACATAAAGTGAATAACACAGATAAGAAGCTTCAAAACAGGTGAAATTCCTAATTTGCTTAGAGGAACAAAAGGAAAGGAATGAAATGCATGAGTCAGCAGGCCCTTGAAGAATTAGTGGACAAAGCTGAGCATGTTATTTTAGGACATATGTCCTTTTTCTAAAACCATCAGGGTTACGGGGCTTGAGAATATATAAAACAGCCCACAGATCAGGTTGTAGCTAAAGGGATTCATGCTTGCATTTAGTTATGAAGTTCAAATTGGAAGCTGTTCAGGCAGAAAACTAATAGAAATGGGTGATAGCTAATTAACCTAAGGCTGCAAAGTAATTGCTCGGCAAGAAGCAATTTTAAAAGGGACTTTCTCTTTTTTTTTTTTTTTTTTCACTTTTGAAAATCATAAAATGCCCTATTTGACTTTGGGTGCATGAGCAAAAATATAAGTATAATACACAAAAATTGATTAAAAAAATTCTACCTTATTCAACTTCTTTGCAAGTTTTTGAAAGGGCAAAAGAATCACAAGAACTATGCCATATTATCAAATACTGAATATCCCAGGCATAGGACTTTGCCATATATAAAAATAATCACAGTAGATTCCTGAAGTAAATAAGCCAAGGAGGATAGGGTTATCCTGATTAATTCAGCCCTGAGCACCCCCACTTCACCACCAGAGTTGGAAGAGTCAGCTGTTTGGTAGAGAAGGGTCTCCCCTAGCAAAAGCAAGGTGCTCTTGTGGAGTGTGGAAATGAATGGACAACATCCCAAGTTAGCTTCCATCTAATCTATGACTCTGGCTTCTCATCTTTCATGCATGGTTCCTTACACTTTTTAAAAACATCCAGACTTTTATAACATATAGCCATTCCTTCTCAGAGCGGAGACCCAAATTTCCTACATTTCTATATCCTGTTCCACATGCAGATACTTGGGGTAGTTTAGTATTCTCTCTCCTCAGATTAACTTGATACCTCTCACTTACAGCTTCTTGGTACTTGAGCTTCATGTATGTGGAAATGACATTTGGGTGAAGGATTTCCATCAGAACTTCTGAAACCATGTCTGCCAGATCCAAGCATTAACTGCATGTAGACTAGTCTAGATAAATGCTGGGGACCATTTTCTCAGATCATTTTATACATATTAGGGTTGTACATTATCCAGTAAGACTACAGAATATTATATATTTATAAAAAATTTCTCCTTAAAAAAACATGGTATGTTTTCTAGGTATCTCCAAGAGTCAAGTTCTAAATAATTTAGACTTCCCATAGAACTAGTAGGGAAATTCTCCAGATGACTGCTATCAGTTATGCCAGATTCAATTTTTTCCCCAAACTTAGATGTCACTCTGATGTGGGTAGTTTAGGAATGTACTCTGGTGGAAGAGCAATTACATAGTGGGTATATTTGTGTCTTTTCAGGTCTAAGCCTTTTATCCCTCCCTTCTGCTAGACTCAGAATGGGACAGATTTTCCTGAGGCACATTGGCTGCATAGTAGAGATCTGTCTACACAAAAAAAAAGTTAGCATGATTTACTAAGAAAAAGTGGAGTTAAAATTTTTAAGACCCAAAATGCATATTAACGTCATTAAATTTTCAAGGTTTTTTTTATAGTGACTACAAGTAGATTGGAAAGTACTTCAGGGAAGATACCAATTAGACTGGAAACTACTTCTAGGATTGTGTTTGCATGTTGGATTATGTAATGGATAAAGAATCAAGTCTGGAGATCTTTATTTTGTCAACTGGTTTATAATTACTAACCACAAGATGTATGATAAATGATACATCTCCTAGTATTTCTCTAGTTATGTTTTACTTTCTTTAAAAAATGGATAATTTACCTAGTCCTTAAATAGTCATTTACAAAATTATTTTAACACGGGTCTTAGGGGAAAAAAAAGGCTTTTTCAAAATAGTATGTCTTCTGGATTATTCTTGTTTTATATAATAGTAATGCCTGTTTATTTCTCTTTTGTTACAGGATTTATTTATACATGTGGTGGAACTTTAAAAGGACTTAATGGCACTATAGAAAGCCCTGGTTTTCCATATGGATATCCAAATGGTGCAAACTGTACATGGGTAATAATAGCAGAAGAACGAAATAGAATACAAATTGTTTTTCAGTCATTTGCTCTAGAAGAAGAATACGACTACTTATCCTTATATGATGGACATCCTCATCCTACAAACTTTAGGACAAGGTTAGTGTATTTTGAATGGGAAAATGGAAGGAAATACTTAATGGGTAAAAGTAGTTTATTTTACAAAGAATGCTTAACATTTTGGTGCAATTATAATAGTCACATTTGCCATCTAATTTTTATTCATTTGAAAATATATCCTCCCATGAACAAATTAGCTCTGTATCTCTGGACTCATAATACTAGTATATTGATTTTATCTTTCCAAAAAGTGAATTAAATTGAATTGTACCTCTTTAGAATGGTTAAAAATATTTTCTTTTAATTCTTACCTTAGAACTTCATCCTTTATGGGCATACTTTTAGTAAAATGAAAGAATACCATATAATGTGTCTTTCAGGGGTATGTACTCAATTTTAATATACAGCAATATACAAAATACTTAAAAATCAATACTGATATGACACCAGAATACATTAGTTTTAGATAATGTATATGGTTTGTAAAGTCTAAATATCTGAAAAGTAGACCCTTTTTTTTATCACCAACTGGGACATTCACATTTCTATCCAAACAAATGAAATTATTTATTTTTAAGCTAGTTGATAAAACAAATATGAAAATTAGCTGGCATCCTGACTGTTATCTAAGTGGTTTTTCAGAATTTCTTTTTAGCAAATAGGTTATGTAAACACATGAGTATTTTTGTTGTCTTAACAAAACTCCTTTTAAACATGAATCAACTCACTTCAACCAACAAATTTAAAATGCCAGATACTCCGTATTTCCCTTAGATCTAAATTTTAACTAATGCGTGCACACTTTTCCTTATACTGTTTTTTAAATTCTAATTCAAAATACTCTAAGAGATAATCTGTAAAATTAAAGACCCTTACATGCTTGACTATGTTTGAGTTATGATTCTGTGATTCTGTTACTTTTTCTAACAGTTGTTACTGTGTACTTGCCTTCCTGAACTATAGGAATCAGATCATCAACATTGTTTCTATACTTTCATTAGTCTTTCATATTCTTTTACATTGATTTTTCCCATTTGAAATAAAAATTTGATATATGTTATCATCCACTTTTAGTAAGAAAACATATAATATAGTGGGGAAAATGCTGGACCAGGTAAGATTTGCATTACAGTGTTAGAGTTGTTGCTCACTGTTTGAGCAATCCACGCCAACTGTTTGTGTTTAAACTGGAAGATGGTAATAATAATAATAAAAAAAAAGTGTCCATCTCACCATACTCTTTTGAATATTTCATGAGATAATGTGTATAAGACTGCTGCATGAATATAAAATCCTTTTAGTATACATTTGAACTGTTTCCTGTCAGAGTGATAGCTAAAAATAGCTGAGTTGTTTCCAACCACATGTCTGTGCAAAACAAAGGTCATTAGATTGATTACAGGTGAGGTTTTATTTCTCTTTTTTTTTTTGTTTGTTTGGGGTTTTTATTTGTTTGTTTGTTTTTTGCTCTACATTTATTTACTAAGGATTTCTAAATTTGTTTCCTTCCTCCTTTTACACTGTTAAACTCTTTCAATATCCATACATTTCAAAGATACATAATATGGTAGTTATGTTGACAGTGTTATTTTATCATCATTGCCAATATCATTACAAGCTCCATGTCTTTTGTTAATGATATAGCACTAAGTCAAAATAGAAAACACAGCTCTTGCATCAGCATGTGTGCTGCCTGCAATAGTAGTGGGGTGTAGGGGTGTGGGTGTGTGCAGGGGATTGTGGGCATCTGCTTTCACCTGTACACATCCAACTAGTTTACAAACCATAAAAGGAAAAGGAATATACTTCTTAGACTTTTAAGTTAGGTAAATTGATAATATACAAAAGTAAAAATACAAAGACTTCTGCATATATTCTTTACATCAGCAACGTATGCTATATAATCGGTATAAATGTGAAAAAGAAAAAGCTCTCTAAATGTTATTTGGTAATTTCTATCCATTCACTGATAGTATAGTTTGTACAATGATCTATTCTCTCAAGATCCTCTTAAAAATGAGAAAAATACATTTTTACATTACCCTCATTCTTTTTTCTTAAACAATTATAGCCTCTGAGAAGTTAAAAGACAGATGGGGACAATAAAGTTATTGTTCTCATTCTTTCTTTCCTAATCTGTAAATGGGGGATAATCATATATAATTTAAAAAGATTTTGTGAGTATTACAATGTAATGAAAGCTCAATAAAGCAAATCTTAAGAATTTATTAAGTTGATTCCCCTGTACCAGACACTATGCTAAGTATCCTGTATTCGTTATATTTAGTGTCTCCCCTGTTCAAACAATGTGAAAAGATTTCTATTATTATCATCATCATTTTACAAGTTGGAAAATGAAGCTTCCATCACTTGCCCAAGGTTAACATTGTTAAAAGTAGCTAGGGGCAGCCTCATCACTTCAACTCAGACTGGTCTGAGTTCAGAGCTTAAGCAAGTAACAAATAAATTACAAATAAATTTCATACATGTATCCATGGTTTATATATTGATTTGTAAATTAAAGCCTATTTATTATTAGCAATACTAGGTAAAATTTAATGAATAAGACAAAAACAAATGTTTTTAGAACTGTATAGTAGAACACATAAAGATATAAACAAAAGATAAATTATAAGTTTATTCTTGGCATTTGTTTTATGGACTCAATTCTAAAATGGTCTCTATAGCATTTTGCTCACTGTGTATGTATAATGCAACTATTGGTCTTTATGCATGAAGAAATATGGTTGCTAGTATTATAGAACAGATTTTAATGAGCAAGAAAGGGGAAAAAATTCCAATGTGTAACCTACAGCCCCTTCCAGACTGTTTATATAGTCTGCTGTTTGATTAGAAGTCTAAACTGCTCCTGGCAGTTTGATTCATTTTTGTGTCTGTCTCTTTGACACAGTTTTCTTGTTTTTTCTTTCTCTTACATCCTCATTTAACACATGTCCTATGGTTATGGCTGCTGTTCTCTATCTTTCAGATATTGATACTCATATTTTGTTACATTTCCATGAGCACCAATTTTTTTTAATGACTTGTTATAACTGTAATAATGCAAAAAAGATGATTAGTAAGTCTTATCATTCTCACTTATATAAGAGGTATACTGGGTTTGGTAACCGCAATTTCATATTTTTAAACTATTCTCTATAACTCCAATTATGATGATCCTACTTGTTTTCCTGTTTTTTATTTATTAAATAAAACTTGATATTTGTGCCTGATTTTGATACTTAACAGCAAAGCACCATTAGAGATTTCCTTTATGGTTGGTTATACCTTTAACTTAGAACAAATTTGGTCTCCTTGATGCAAAAAGAGGAATTGTAAGCTTTGTTTATTTTTATGCTAATATTGTATTTTCTCAGTAAGAAAGTTATTAAAAAAGGTAAAAAGCAAAAAAAAAATCACTCAATCTCATGAAGCAACAGACATTTGTATATTTAGAATCATACTATATATGCATTTTTTCCAGATTTAATCTCCTTGCATATCTATGTGTGTGTGTATGTGTGTGTGTGTGTGTGTGTGCGCACGCCAGGTGACACAGGTGACTAGTTTATAAATATCAAATTTATTGGATATTTATAATACTATAATTCATTTAATTATTCTATTATAAAATACTTATATTATCCTTTCATAATTAATTCAGATAACAGCTTCATGTCACCACCCCTAGGTGAAAAATATTCTGGAAAAAGAGCATTTCATTCCAACCTCAGTTATGGAAAGTGGCATGGAGAAGGCTGACAATCAGTCAAATGGCAGAATATATCACAGCATCAAAATATTTTACTCACAAACTTAATTTTACTGTTAAAAGCAAAGTTAGATTTTAAGAATGTTTAATTTTCTAAATAAATTATTTCTAAACTTGTAATTGAAAAAGAAGAGGTATGTAATTTAAGAAGATAAAGTTTCTGTTGTCTCTATTACTATACTCTGACTATGATCTTTCTTCTGATAACTTTCCCCTCTTTTTTCAATTACAACTTTAGAAATAATTTATTTATATTTGATATTTATTTATGTATAAATGTACCATAAATTTCCATGGAATATCTTTTTCCATCCTTTCACTTTGAGCCTAAGTATGTCCTTAAAACTGAGAGAGAAAAATTACAAATGTACTGTATTGCAAATAGTAGCAAAATTAGTAATGTGTTGATATAAGTTTAATGAGTATTATACAGAACTTAAATGATAAAAAAATATAATCTAGTGCTGAAGGCATAAAGTTGGAAAATGGAGATTCACACCATATTCATGGATAAAATAACTAAATTTTGTAATGCTCTTATTCTTTGAAATAAAACACAGTATCATCCAAACTCCTAATGCATTTTGGGTTACTTGAAAAAAATACAGCATAAGAGAATGTGACAATGAATGTATGTATGCTCATGTATAACTGAAAAATTGTGCTCTGCACTGGAATTTGACACAACATTGTAAAATGACTATAACTCAATAAAAAATGTTTAAAAAAATTTAAAAAATTAAAAAATACAATAGTTTATCAAACTATCACATGAAAATAAAGTGGGAAATATTTAAATACAAGAATAACATGTAATAAAATTAATTAGAATATGTTATTGGCTAATAGAAGAGTAGAAGACATTTGGAACAAACTATAAATTCAGATAAATAGAAGATTAAATCACAGAAGATATTAAGAGAAGTATTTCCTATCATAAAACATTATAAAAAATGTAAAGAAAGATTATAATATATGGTTCCATGAATAAAAACATTTTCTATGATCAAAATATACATCAAACAAAAATATTTAAAGAATTATCAGAGGAAATTATTTGCAAAGTATATAAGATAATGTGCTTAAAGTAAGTAACTTATGGAAATTAATGAGAATTATAATCATATAAATAGAAACATACAAAAGTGTGAACAGTGAGTTCACAAAAGAAAAAACATTAAAATACTAATATACAATAAGAAACTAGTATAAATAAATCTTTCTAGCTCTCAGAAAAAGTAAATGAAAGTAACTATGTAATATTTTTCAAACTAAAAAATTTTCTAAAACCTAAACAATTGTAAACACTGTTGGTGAAGCTATTTTGGTATTTTCCACATGACGAGTGGGAACAGCAGTCTGTGTATGATTTCTGAAGGATAACCATATCAGGTATCAAAAGAATTTACCATAAATAAAACTTACTAAATATCCTCCTCTCCAAATTAGATACAGACCTTCTTTGCTGTTTTGTTTAAAGTAGCAATATCATGAATGTTTAGAGATTGATTAATAACCAATGTAGAAAATCCAGCAATTAGAAAATAAGCCTTATAGGAATAATTTATGGGTGGGAAAGGATTCATGATATAATTCTGGCTAGAAAAAAATAGACTGCAAAATAGTATGTATAATAATATAAGATAGTTTGAGCATATTGTGTTTGTACATCTGTGTGTATTTGTGAACTGAAGGATTTAGTACAAAATGGCTACTGTGGTTATCTTACAGTATTGGGATTATGAGGATTTATTTTCCTTTTTTGCTAGTCTTTGATTTCTAATATTTTTATCTTTAATATCCAGTGGCATTACAAAAAAATATATTCTGGTTCCTTTATATGTCTTCTAAATTTCAAGATTATTTTCCCACTGTAAATCATTTAATATTTAGAGTTTAACTTTCAAACTGGAAGAGATGAATATTATTATAAAAATAAACATTGGCTAATCCTACTTTTAATAATTTAGACCTTTGAATGAATCAAAACCATATCGTATCATGAAACTTTAGTTTTGATTTTCAAATACACAATCTAAGTTTACATACTAAAATAACAGTGAAAAAGTACTTTTTAATGTTAAAAATATTACATTTAAATAATTATGTGTATGTCAAAATATTTAATTTTCCTGAACAATTATTTCTTTTATTGTCCTGATAACGGCCCCAAATCAGTAGAAGCGAACCTTAAGTATACATATTTATGTATATACATCTTGCTCTTAATGTTGACTAAAGGAGAAAACACTGAATTATATTTTGATGTAGAGAACAACTTTACCACAAAAATTATTAGAAAATAGCTAAATGACCTGTTAGGTCATAGAAACAAATGGCCATAGGGAATAATTTGTGGCAGTGCACTCTACTGATTTAACTCTACTCTCAAGTACCTGTCTCCAAGTCTATGAGAAAGGATTGGCTGAGAGTGATACATCCCAATCCAATTTACTGTCTCTAAAGACTTCTCTCTTCAGAGTTACAAACAGTGTTTGTATCTTGATTATTCTTTTGTATAATAAAATGTCTGGGAAATGCAGATGTTCTACTGCTTGACACACTGGCATAGATGGTTCATGTGTGTGTGTGCGTGTACATGTGGTAAATGTATATGTGATATTAACAACTGTGTAATTCAATAAAGAGAAGTAATACCAGGTTTTTCTCATTTACCTATAATATTAATGAGATCCAAAAGCAACATGGATTCTGCTTATTGTTAATTCAACCATGACCTTGGTAATACCCTTGTACAGAAAAATACAGACTTCAGAAAACACAGTAATAGAGGACAGAAATGGATTTTTTTATGGACAAGCTTGAAAAAGTTGCTATTATGGTTAGTACTCTCCTCCCCCCAATTTTAATTTACATAAGACTTATCACATTGTCATAGGGCATGTAAGTCCATTAGAAAAAATGCCAATTAAAATTTTGATGCACCTTAGGCAGTTAATGGCTCTTCTCCTTAGATACCATTCTTCACTTTGGAGCATTCAGATTAATAATTGGATAAATCTCAAGGACAGACAGGATTTCTAGAACTTTCTGTCAATATAAAAGACTCTTTCAACTCTGAGTAAGGCAAGGATTCAAGAGTGTACACAGTCATTTGTTGTTTGTACCAGGCATGTTGCCAAAAAGAATTGAGGTGGCTTTTAGTAAAGAAACAGACTAAATTAAGCCATGAAACAGGGGGTTAAAACATAAAACAAAAGATGTCAACATCAAATTTAAACATTTAAAAATTAAACATATAATCTATGGATTATAATCATTCAATCTTTTATGGCAAATCTGTGAAAAGTTTACTTCTCTTAGCCTGTTTTCAGTAAAACAGCACTGATATTCTAAAAGCAAACTGTGTTATCACTAACTAGCAGTATTTCTTGTGCAAGTCACTCACTCTCCACAATCATTTTTCATCTGTAAAATGGCATAATCAAAATGACTGCTTGATTATCTCACAGAGAGCAACTTGATATTTACATAAATATAACTGTTTTTAATAACTAAAAATTTCATGAAGCAATCTAAAACTGAAAATAAAAACGTTTAGATTAGGCATCCCAGATTAACTCTTCTTGAATTCTTTTAGATTTGTTAATATATGTATTCTGAAGGAATCTATACAGATACTCTGTATCTTTTAAAAACTTAACATTTTCTGAATATACAGACTATGTCAGGCTATTTATATGCAACTCTCATAACACCACTTCAAATACTCTTCTCCAAAATCTTATTATACAGATAAGAAAATTAAATTTCAGAAGTAGCAATAACTTTTCCAAAATCACAAAATTAGTTTTCAAGAGACTGATGTTTGAATCTAAATAGGTTAGAGCACAGCTCACTGATTATATTTATTTACACTTTTAAACTATACCATTTATTGAATGATGGATTAGAAGATTTACTTTAAGCTAGACAACTATAGAATCAGATAACTTTTACTAACCATTCATTTTATAATGTTATTTTACTAAAAAAAGGTCAAGAACATTAAAGGGTATAAGATAAAAACCCATATTTATATCAAGATTTACTTTTTGAAAAAAATCCCCCTTTTGCTATTATGACATTGTTCCAAAGGCATATTTGGGTCATAAAAATGTTTGTATAAAATTAAACTATTCTTTCATAGATGTTTCAATTTGATATTCTTAAGATACCTAGAAGATATTTAGCCCTCATGGAAAAAGGATTAAATTTATCAACATAAAAAATATGTAATTAAGTGCATGGTCATGCACTTTTTAGAAATATCAAAGGCACTTTGATTATGTCCTTAAACAGTATTTTTAGAAAAACATCAGAAGTTAACTCTATGTAAATTCAAAGGTGGAATTTTAAAAATTCTTAACTTACACTGATTTTATAAAGATTATAATACTAATATGGGTCAAAAGTTGGAAAGACAAAAAAATTAATTTCAAGGATTGAAGAAACACACAATAATTTTCTAAATAATTTTCCTCACTAAATATAGATTTAAAAAAACTAGAAGTAGAAAATAGAAAGGGTGATAAATTTGTACATACACATGTACAAAATGCAAGTACTTTGCAAAATCAGCGGCAAAATCTGGTAATAAAATATCATCTTCAAATTTCTGATTAAATTAATGCAGGGTTATGCAGGGTTATGTATATTATATTTCTTTAAAATTTTACACTTTTGAGGTAATTGAAATTCAAAATAAAATTTCAGAATCTTGCCATATATGCAACACTTTGCTTGGTGGATATAAGGGCTAAAAAATGCATAGAATATGGAAATTTGCTACAGAAGCTACCAATATACTTATGGAGTTTTTTTTTTTTTTTTACCTGCATGAACCAAGCAGAGTAGCCTTATTTGATTCATTTCATTCATTTAAAAAATAATGGTTTATAATTACAAAGTTCAAATTATTTTTGGATGAGATGTAATCATTGGAAAATAATACTCAACTAAACAGAACAATAATAGTAATACAACCCACAGCCACACAAAGTCTTTTGAGATACTGGTACTGTTTGATTTGTCAATTCATATTTTCACATGAATTTCCTAAATTCACTTCATGCTCTTTTAAAATATATATTTTCTATGTAAAATATATATCTATGTAGCACAGTCTATGAAGCATTATATTAGCTTGAACACAAATAAGCCTATAACTTAATAAGGACAGTGACAATGTTTGTTTCTTCCCTATCCCATCTCTGGTCTTACTCTGATTTCTCACCAGTAACAAGCATTTCTATATTATGGCCATTATTTTCTTAATTTTTTCAGAAATATAGTTTAATCATACATAAATATATCTATAAACAACATAAAGTTTAATTTTGCCTATTTGTAAGTTTTGTAAAATATGCATCATACTATCATAGTTTTTGAGACTTGCTTTTTGACTCAGTGCTTCTAAGAGTCATCCATTCTGTGGCACATTGCTGTAGTTCATCATTTCAACTAATCTTTATCCAATCTTATTCATATACAACACTTCACTTATGAATATAAGTGTATTGGTTTGTTTTCTAAAAAATAAAAGATTACATTGTTTTGCTATTACAAATAATGTGACCATGAATAAGCTTGTATATATTTTCTGGTACAGAGTGCAAGAGATTTTCCCAGATACCAGAGAACAAAGGCTGGTTCAGTGCATATGGAAGATGCAATTGTTCAAATTTACTCACATTTACATAATGCAAATTGTTTTCCCATGTAGTCACACCACTTTACAATACTACCAACAATATGTAATGAATGATTTATAATGTACAATGTCTCCACATTGGGCATATCCAGCACGATATTTTTCATGGATCTTAATTTTTGACAATTTGTAAAAAGCCATCTCATGGTATGAATTTGTATTTTTCTGATGACAATAAGCCATTCTTTAGTTTTACGTGCCACTCCTGATTGTTTGGATTTAAGGTAGGAAAAAAGGCACGAGTCAAGGAAAATTCCAGGTTTTATTATCATGAAAAATTAAAAAAAAACTAGTATTTTTCCAGATGAAGAAGATAGAGAATAATTATGTTGGGATGGAGGTGAAAATACAGAATTTGGTTTGGTCATGTTAATTTTTTAAAGCATATTAGGCATACAAGTAACAACGTCAAGTGAGTATTTGATACACAAACAGAGTTGAGGAGAAAGAAGCAACGTTTAGTGTTGAACAAGAGCACATTGGGACTGGGAGAGAAAATATGCCTTAGGACTGAGGTATAGAGACTACGGGGGTCAGAAAAAGCAGCAAAGGAGGAAGTAAATGGCAGAGTCCAGGGAAGTAAGAGGAAATCAAGTGAGCATGTTATCTTAGGAGTGAAGAAAGAAGGAGGAAGCTCAGTGAGCAGAGATGACACATGCTGAGGTCAAGTCTTCCCCAGATTCAGTGAGAATCAGGAATCACCCATTGGACTTAGTGACATAGAAGTCAGTTTGAAACTTTGATAAAAGTTCTTTTTCTCCCAGCAACATTGAGGGCATAAGTCAGATTGAAATGGATGGCTTCAGGAAAGAATGGGAAGAAACAAAATGGAAACCATGGTTATAGAACATTAATTGTCTATATAATAAACTTTTAATGTAAAGTTGACAAAAACAGATATAAGCCAGAGGGAAATGTGGAAATGACGGAAGTTATCTTAATTATATGCACATTTATTTATACATATTTATATGATGGGGATAAACATGTTTCAGGCTAATAGGAATAATTCAGTAAAAAATTTTAATGATGCAGAAGAAAGAACAAACTGTTGCTAGAATGCGTTTGTAAATGAGAGGAGATAGGGTTCAGGGCACAAGGCGAGGGAGTAAACTTAAGGAGAGTGAGAATTTCATTCCTAGGAATATGCTTTCTTAAGCATTATCCTATGTGGTCACATTTGAGTTGGATGTTCAGGAGTATGTCTCTTTTGTGGTCTGCAGAGTTTCCTGATTTTTCAAGTCTGTGTTAAAGCTCACTCAAAAGTTGCTTTTTATGCTGGTTTGTGATAATTTGGCAATGCAGTTTCCACAATAATTTAGTAAGACTACAGTCTTTTTGTTTTCCTTGAGTTTCACAAGCCACTAGTTATATTCAATGTTTTGTCTTTTCTAAACATAATTCTAAAATAGGTTTTATTTTTTTCCTGATCACCTTTTTTTTTTCTCTCTCTCTCTTTAATTACTGGTGTCTTTATAACCTTGAGGCCCTTGTTCTCTACTCCTTTTTGATCTTTTTTTACCAATTATATTTGTATACAGAAAAAGTTAGCTATTCCAGTTTTGGAATGCTGTTGTCTCTAAACTCTCTTCCCTTTGATTTCTGCAGGAAAACCAGCCAAATCTTGCTTGAACTCTTTTTCTTTGTAATATATATCTATATTGTAGTATATTTGTAAAGGCAAAAATATTGTAATATACTTCTAAAGGCAGGCAATATTTTCACACATCATTTTCTGGGTTTTTAAGCCATTTTCTCTAGAATTAAAAGCTAAATAGGCTCATGATAAGCCCTCAAAGTCATTTGGGAAAAATCCTTTACCAAATGCTGTGCCACTGCCTAAAATAGATGTTTACATTTCTAGCATGTGATATCTATTTCCTCAACACCCTCTGCTGACTGCTAAGCCAATGGCACACATTTTACACTTTTGTTATGGCAGTGTAACACTTAAATAGCTACTCCACAAATATTTTACAAATAAGCAGATGAGTAGCCAAAAAAAGGATAGAAAATTATTCTAGTTTTAACACTAGGTTAATTATAAAAATAACTATAGTATGTTCTAGATTAAAAATAACAAGATGTCACCAGAAGGTCATTTGAATTCTTTTCAAATGACACACTATTTTTCTGGTTCTGATAGACTGACAATATATCAATTACTACGCATTCAGTAAGGAAACAGTTAGTAAATGTTCTTTTCACTTCTATCTGCCTTTAACAAGCTGAGTATAAATAGCAAGCTATAGACATAACATTTTGATATAGGCATTGTGTGCAGACAGCTCCTCCAGGGGGATCTCCCCTTTTTACCATCCTTTTGCTCCTGAGTACCTGCTGTTTACTTTCTTCTCTATAATGCTCATCTATAACCAGACCTTGAGTTCAACGTTATGAATTTTTCATCTCTGCTCTCTCTCTTCGATTTTACCTAGCGTGTAACCCAGTCTCTCTAGGCTTTCCTCCATTAGTACCTCCTCATGCTTTGTCCACATCTCCACAGAGGGGCTGACATAGACAAAGATTTCAGCTAATCTCTTGATATTTTCTTCCTTTATTCTGAGATAAGAGAATGTTAAAATAGTAAGATATTGCATTAGATGATATGTACGTACTATGCTCTTGATTAATTCATAGTAGAGGCTTAATATAATGTTTGCTGATTGAAAATTTAAAAGTAGCTTTTGTTATGAAACTGATTCATTCTGTAGGTATATTTCTTCTTGGTTAATTTTTAAGTCAATAATGAAAATAAAATTTTGAAAATGATCATGTAAGTTTATATTTGAAGAGTTCTTAAACATAAAATAAAAGTACTTAAGTAATTTAACCTAAATGAGGCTTTTTCTAGGTTAAAAACACACTGATATAATAATAGGATTATTAGGATTATTACCAAGAACGAATAAAAATCATGGGGAAATACTTTCATATAAACCTAAGTTCTCATTTCTTAATGTTTCTTTGTGTTCTTTTCATCATGCCTTTCCTTACCACATATAAAAATATAAAAACTAAATTTTCATTACAGTATCAATCTAATTTTTGTACTCTCTAATTCATCTTACTATTTTCTATTAGTTCATGCAGCTAATATGTTACTCGGCATTGGCTCAAGACCCAGTGATTAAAAATATTCATCTCTGTATATATCAACCAATTTTATTTTGTTCCATATTGCCTCTTCTGATTACTGTCACATCAAAATTACTGTGTGTTATAATGAAAGCTGAAAGTTGACATTTCTCTACAAAATTTAGGAAAAGCTAAAATTTGGTAGTCAATCAAGCGCATGTTACAAAAAACATTAACATTATGAAAAAAATCTATAGTTGTTTAAAAATAATATAGTTATTTCCAAGAATGTATAAAACTTGAATATAAAAACACAATATAATCTGTTCTTGATCTTGAATAGGTATGAAGTCTTTGTGGTTAGAGGAAGCTGTATTTGCCTTTTTATCTCTGATATGAAGTGTAACATTAACATGATGTTAATATTCAATAATATTTGCCTGATGAGTAGGTCAGAGATAACTATTAGTTTGGATACAATAGTAGTTTAATTTCAACTTCTCCAGATTAAATTTAATCTTTTCTTGGGATGAATTATTAAAGTGATACATCTTTTTCATCTGATTTACTGATGCTTCAAACTGTTAAGTTAATTTTTCACATTTAAATTCTCATAGTTAACTTTGATATGCTCTTTGAACTAATTCTAACATGCAATCCCAGAGTGTGTCATATAAATACGTCTGATAAAAATAAGAACAATATATACAATTATGAGTAGATAATTAAAAAAATAAACTACTGGGACAAAATGTTATTTCAAAACAACTATACCATTGATACTGGTAAGAAATCAGTCAGTAGTACCATTTTTGTAGTCAGTAAAAAGCATATCACCTATATTGACATATATGCAACCATGCATCTTTGATATTAACATCTGTGTGTGCATATATTTCATATAATTCCATACCTGTATGCCTAAATATATATCATATTTGATTATGGATTTTTTAAATTTGAAAACTTAAAAAATAATGCCAGGTATTAATTACGTTCAGTCCAATGAAGCTGGCATCTTCCTTACAAGGATCTTTTCCTTTTAGTTAAAATTTTTTCTCTGCAAGCACTATTTTCCAGTTTAATAATCCAGATTGGCTAATACTCATTCAAATGATATTTTCCCCTCATACCTATACTTTATTAATAAAGTATTTCTACTACTTCACGTCCAATTCACATCCTCCTGTACTGCTAGGAAAATCACTAAGTGCACCCTTTCTTACTTTGATTTTTTCTTTTTCACTCTGGTGTCTATTTTCACTTGTAGCCTGTATTTTTAAAGACATTTTATAGAAGTATACATAGGAAAAGAAGCTAAATTACATTCTGAGTTTGGTAAATTATGTTACATTATGATCAGGAAACAACATTGTCTCCTTCCAATCACTGCCTCTTGATTCCTTTTCTCAGGGTAACTACTCTCCTAACAAGAGATATTGATTTTACTTGTTTTTTAAAGGAAAGACACAGTGGGTGATCTTTGCCTATGGATTCTTTTGTTCAGCTTCATGTTATTGAAATTTCATTACATTGTTGTGTCTAGTTGTAGTTTATTCACTTTCATTGCTATATGGTTTTGTATTTTATATGTTAATTCAGTACTCCACTATTGACGGACTTTTGGGTTGTGTTCAGTTAGGGGTTATTATGAATAGTTCTGCTATGATCATTCCTGTATATGTCCTCTCACAAGCATGTTTAAGCATTTCTGTTACGTATATAGTAGATACATAATTTCCATTTCATAGATACCATCAAAACATTTTTTCAGTAAGTTGTACTAATTTACTCTCTCACAAATTGTGTTTGAAAGTTTAATTATTCCACATCCTTACCAACACTTGGTTTTGTCTACATTTTTACTTTTAGCCCATCTACTATTTATTTTGGCATGGCATTCTAGTTTTAATCTGTATTTTCCTTATGTCTAACAAAATTGAACACTTTTTATATGCTTAGTGACCATTTGGATATCCTGTTACAGAAAGTCCTGCTCAAGTCTTTGTCCATCTTTCTATAAGGCTGTCTGCTTTTTTCTTAACAATCTGTGGGGATTCTTTATATATTCTTGATAAGAGTTCTATCATTTAGGTACACAATATATATGGAACTGATTTTTGTGTATGGTGTGAAGTAGAGAACATGGTTTATATTTTTTGTTTCCTTTTTTTCTATATGAGTATATATTTGACTCAGTATCATATATAGAAAACAGTCCTTTATTGCACCTCAGTTTTTCACATCAAATATTTATTTATGTGTGGTTCTTTTTCTGTACTCTATTCTATTTCACTGGACTGTTTGTTAATCCTTGAACTTCATACCAAACTGATTTAAATACTATAGTTTTATTATAGGTCATGACATCTAATAGGGTATCTTCTTTAGCTTCATGGTAATTAATTTATTAAAACCAGCAATAGATACATGGCAATTCTTCTCTTCAGTTTAATATATTAATTTAATAAAGCCTAATTTAAAATATATAAATATTATAATTAATATTTTAAAATTAGAAAGTAACACTACCATGTTTCTTCCTATTATACTCCTTCTATAAAATGCTTTATTTCTTGGATGGTGTCCACCAAAATGTCACCCCAGTTCCTATCTGACTGTTCCCTGGAATTTTGTTTTTCACTGAATGAAGAAAGAAGGTACTATGGGGACAACTCTTTGGAACTCCATGTTAGAGATAATGTTGACTAGTTTTCTGATTTGAACATGGCTTGTGTTTCTTATCTAAGAAACAGAAGGAGGAGAGAGAGTTTCAGTCTACCAACTTTTTGGTATTCTGTGTGTCTGATGGCAAGCATTCATGGGACACTAATTACCCTCAATTATTGTTCAATTCCATTGTTCTTGTGGAAATCTTTTCTGGAACCTGGTCACATATTTACTGTCAATGTCAACTGTCATATTATCACTGAGAACATTTTATCGGGAAGTTTTATTTGTTTTCTAGTGTTCTGATTTTACTCATGTATTTTCAAGCTACTTAATTTTTCTATTTCTGATATTTTAACTGTATTTTATATAATTCTTTTAAACTTCACTTGAGACTTATTTTTGAACAGCATTATTTTTGTGTTAATGTCCTTTGATAGGAAGGTAGTTTTTGCATTTAATATTACATTTTAAATGTTTATCTTTACTTCATCTTCATCTTACATTTAAATTGTGGCAGTAGTCATGTTAAATAAGTAGAAAGAACGTGTATTTTGGAGTCAGACAGGCTTCTGCTGAATTCTAATTCCTCCACTAAATAAACAGGACAGCAAACCACTTAACCTCTCTAAACTTTGTGGAAAACAGGAAGAGAATATAAAAAGGCCATTTCACAGGGTTTGTGAATTAAATGTGTAAACCATTAATTCAGTAAGTGGCACACACACAAAATAAGTTTTTTATAAACATTTGTGATAATAATTTTAAAATAGTGGCTTCAATGATTCTGTCTTAACATTTATATTATTATCCAATATCTCATTTTCTCATCCCACAAGGCTGTAATAAGGATTGTCCTTTATCAAGGTGAATGTCAATCACACTATAACTCAAATTTCTTTTACGGTTAAGCTTCTTAAAATAATAGTCAATATGGGCTTTCTCTATTTCCTCTTTTCCTATTTCTGCTAATAATCACTAAATTTGATTTGTCACCTCACAGAAGCTACTCAGGACAAGGTGACATTGCCAGATCCATTGATTAAATTCAAGTATTTACATTAACTTTTAATGTCAGGATAATTTAGAAAAACTGATCAACTCATTACTAATTTAGCAAAACTAATTGAGAGTCTCCATACACTAGCAAAAAGAACATGGGCTTAATGTCTGGTTTTGCCATTTACTAACTATGTGATTTTAATAAATAGTAATTTCCCTTTGTAGGCCTTTGATTTATCCATTTACAAAATAGAATCATGACAATAAAGTCATACACAGTCTTATAGGTTATGAGGGATAATGAGATAATGTAAGTTGAACACTTGACTCATACTGGAAACTTAGTAACTGGTAGCATTTAACATCATTTCATTAGTTAAAATAATTCCGCTCATTTGATATACAAGCAGCTAAATAAAACATTTTGTTGACATAAATATTTCATTTTTAAAGGCATGTTTAATTTTACATTTCAAGGTAATATGCTTTTCCAATGCTAGCTAAAATTAAATTAAGTCACATATGCATATGTGTAATGTCACATTTAATTGAATACAGCAACAAGATGTTATCTAATGGTTCAGGAAGCATGAGTTTAGATGTAAAACATTATTCAGAATTTACATAAACATAAACTTAGTTTCAATGGACATAGCACACCATATATGGAAACGTGTTTTTACCCAAGAAAAATAATAGTAAAACAGTGATATAATTTTACAACAAACAAGATAATGTTTAGTTAACTGTAACTGAACATAAATTATTTGTTTATTAATTTCATTTCATATACTTTATTCTTCCTATATCTCTGACGAAAACATTGATAAAATCATTTTCTACCTATGAATAGCTACCATCCCCTAACTGTTTTGTATCAGACAGGTTACAACTGGAAAAACAGAAGAAAAATGTAATATAGAGAACTTGTTTAAAAAGACTTGAAGAGAGGGAACCAAGCAATAGGGGAAGAATTAATCCAGAAATTACTTACTCGAGGAAGGAAATATGGCTACAGGACCAAAAAAAAAAAAAAAAAAGTGAGGTGAGGTTGGGATATATAGAAGGCAGAACACATTGTCTGCTGTGCATGAAGGATGCTATTCCATGAAAGTGGATCTTAGTGACCCTGAACTCAAGGAGGTGGGCTACCCAACAGATGCTGATCCCACAGAGGGGAAACACATGATCGCCAATGAAGGACTGTTTTCAGACTCAAAGCTGGGATAATCAAAGCAATATATGTAACTTCCATAGTTGCTTCCAGGAGCAAAAGAAAAGAAAGAGAGAAAGAAGGAATTATAACTTCTCTTCACCTCCCTATTTCTGATCTCTCATTAGTGGTTTTTAATATGCAGAACCCATCAGGAAAGCAGATGTCAGAGAAATCTGTACAGAGTATAAAAGCATGGATGTGGGAACTATGAACAACCAATAAATAACTGACTCATTCTAATGTTTTTCTTCTTTTTCACTTTCCTTTGTTTTGTGGTATATAATTGCAAAATGATCAGAATGACTGGAGTATAGTCAATAAATTGGAATAAACACTAGCCTGGAAAGCTAGGCTGGGTGCAATGATGAATGACTTTCAAAAACATAGGCTTTATCTAATATGTGATTGTTACCAAAGGACTGTAAGTATCAAAGTAAGGTAGTTCCAAGGTCAAATATTTATAAATTGTCACCTTAGGAGGTCTGTGGAGGAAACTCAGATTTCAAGTAGGCTAGACTAGAAGCAGAAGGACTTCACACTAAGAGTTTATCAAAAGGGTTAAATAAGAGAAGATGAGGGTCCAAATTTAAGCAGAGTTAATAGAAGTGGCAATCAATACCTGGATTTGAAATCTATTTTATATATAACACTCAATTAGAATTAGGATGGACTACATTTTCTCTCTTGAATTACTCTATGCTTTTATGTGGTGAACACTACAGCCATTACAGAGCACAAGCATACCTCATACTGTGGATTTGGTTCCAAACCACAGCAACAATGCAAATATCACAGTAAAGTGAGTCATACAAATTTTTTAGTTTTCCAGTGCATAAAGAGTTATGTTTATACTATATGATAGTCTATTAATTGTGCAGTAGCATTCTGTCTAAAAAAAGTATATACCTCATTTAGAAAATACTTTGTTGTTAAAAATGTTAACCATCCTCTGAAACTTCAGTGAGTAGTAGTAACGTCAAAGATCACCGATCACAGATTATCATAACAAATTTGATATTAATAAAGTAACTCTGAAATACTGCAAGAATTACAAAGTGACACAGAGACTAAAGTTGAGCAAGTGATGATGGGAAAAAGGGGTCAATAGATTTGCTCGACACAGGGTTGCCACAAAACTTCAATTTGTAAAAAAAGCGGTATATACAAAGTGCAATAAAGCAAAGCACAATAAAATTAGGTATGCCTGTAATTCTTTAAATTCTTACATCTAGCTCAAAAATATTGAGAATATATATCTATTAACATTAATGATTCTAAAATTTACCTTAAGTAAAAAAATAAATTTATTCTTCCAAAAGCATTTTGAGAGCCTCCTATTTGCCATGCCATTATTCCAGGGCCTATGCATTGCAAATGCAAACAATTTCTCCACCCTGGCAGTGTCTGTATTCTAGTGAGAACCGATGGGCAATAAACAAAGAAACAGATAGGCAGATTGTGATAAGAGATTTGGAAGTCAGTGGTGGATTTTGGATGTCAGTGAAGAAGGTATATGAATCAACATGTATTTTCAAAAGATAATTCTGGTAATGGAGTTGAAGGTATACTGGGAGAGAGAGATATGCAAAGGCGTGATGATGGTGACTTGGATTGTGGCAGAAGCAGAGGAGGTGGTAAGGAGCCATTATATTTGGATATATTGTGACATTAGAGGACATATATTCCACTGAATTCTTAGATGCATTAAATGTGTGAGAGAGATATCAAGAAAAGCTGCAGAGCTTTTTAGCCTTCACAACAACAAGAATAGAATTTACTGAAAGGAGAAGACTGAGGAAGTGACAGGTTTTTTGAATTGAGATTTAGGTGTTGGACATTTGTCTGAGATGATTAGACATTAAAGTGGGAATGTAAAATAGTGATCATATACACAGGTGTGGAGGTCAGGGTTAGGCGTTAGTTTGTCTAAAGATAAAAATGTTGCATCTATCAGAGGACTTAGGTTATAATATTCAGAGAGAAATTTCATAGTAGACATTATGAAGTCATGTCTTTGTTCACATATACATGTAAAATGTAAACATCATTGGAACATCACAAACAGGTTGTGTTTCCAGGGATTTTTCAATGGAACTTCAGAGTAAAATGCCGGTTTAAGCAGCTTTCTTGTCTGGCCACCAGGGAAATCAATGAGAAGTTTTGTTATTGTTGTTGCTATTGTTTTTGCCTTTATTCTCCCTGCATTCCATAGCCTCACTCTCTTTGTCCTTCTCTTTCTTCTTATTTTTATTAATACATTAGTTAATTTTATAAGTATTCATTCCAATGTAACTATCTAAATACTAAGTCTATGATTAATAAAACTACTACAATATAACAGCATGCCTTCTCATATGCTGTCTTGAAAGTTACATTTCTGCTGCATTCACAAGAATATTCCAAAGTCTTCACAGGATCAGCAAATACTTTAACGTGTAAATTAAGTCCATTCCTTTCTCTGTCCCCTAGGGCTAATGAAAATAACTGGTTATAGTCCTTCATATAATTGTCTAATATAAATTTACAGAAATTTTTGTCTTCATGGTATTTAGTTTTTAAATATGTTCACCAGTACTTAGTTATTATGGTTCTGTTTTCTGTTATATCTATATCTTTGTTGATGTATGATGAAAAATACATTAATTATTTCTTAAATCACGTCTCATTATTTACAGACTATAACAATATTTTTAATGTAAATTATTTTAAACACTTTTTTATGCACATGATTGTTTAATATTATACTTGACAATGCCCTCTTTTTCAGGAAACAAATACCTTATACATTGAATCGCTTTTCTTTCATGTCATTTTACTTTACTCCATATAAAAAATAAACTATTTCTACAATTCCTATAATATTCTATCAAAGTTGCATCAAAAGTTATATGGGTTTCCTCAAGAAATTACATAAAATATAAAAAATATTTAAAATTCCTTTTAAGGTAAGCATTATGTATTTAATACTGAGACATATTAACAGTTATAAAATATGATAAAGAAATGCTGATTCCTAAACCTAACTAGATATTTGCTTAAAAAAACAATATTATGCCATCATTCTAACTTTGTCCATGATGCATAAGTAGATGAAGTATGAGAAATGTACATGTTAATAAACAAGTACTATTTTTCCTTTCTCTGTTATTTTCACTATACATAGTAATTTACATTTGTCTACTGATATTTATTTTACTTGCTTTATATTTTTTCACATTAGAATACATACTTATTTCAAATAAAAGTTATTACCTTCACTCTGACTCATACTTTATAGATTATTATGTACCACTTTTGAGACAGACAATGACTCAGAGTTCTCTGTTAAACATTACAGTATCTGATACATCAGTGACTATTATTAGTGGGGAAAAAAACATCTTGGATTTCCAGGACAATCTTTGGAATTTTTTGTCTATTTTTCTGGTGTAATTGTTAACAACGTGCTCTCAAAAATGTCCCAAATTAGAAGAAAGTATTATAGATATATGGCTATTTATTAGCCATATAGAATTCAATTTTTAAATTTCCTCCATGTAGGCTGCATCATTGCCTTAGCTTACCTTCTCACATAGAAACTTCATTAACTTTTAAAGAAATGTGATTCTTAAATACTCCCCTTAATGCGGTATTAAAAAAATGTACTTTAATTGTTCCAATGAGTTCTTACCATTGCTATCAAGAAAATGTTATGTGACTGAACTATTCTTATGAATTATTCTAATCACTCCAATTTTAATGTTACAATATTAACCTATCGATAATGGGAGAAAACAAAACTTCTACAGGAGTCTTTCTTTTTTAAACAGGTAAATGAGACAGTGTAACATCTATTGCAACTTCTGGTCATATTTCCATGTTTTATTAAAACTAAATTATGTAAATTTATTAGTCTATTAAAATGCTATTATTTAGGACTTCCCACATTAGTAAATATCACTCAAGAATCCCTAGGATATTGAAAATGGAACATCAAGATATATGATGACATTATTTCTAAAATAAAAATGGAATAATTATATCATTATCTAACTATGTTTGCTAATACTTATTGAACTTAGTCATCTTCAGTGTTATGAAGTGCCAAATTTTACAATTGTTTAATAGTGATAATGTAAAATGGTGATTTAAAAAATTTCATATACAGTAGAACAGTTGATAACAGTATATAAAGTAGTTTATTATTTAATCTACTTTAAAATGTTTGGATCTGCATTATGATTAAATTAAAATAATAGATTAATGGACTGAATGATTTTGCATTTAATAATAAAAAATTATCATTTGATAATACTAAATTAGTTCATAAATCATGCCCAAATTCACTAATTAATTAGGTAGGGAAATGACTGCACATATGTTCTATGTCACTGCATTCTCATACTAATATTTTCTTTATGAAGTATTTCAGTGATGACATTATGATTTTATTTAGCCTAAAATGATTAGAGAAAGCTCTCAAGGTGCTATGTCTTTCACTAGTTGTGTATGTGTATGAATTACGAGAAAAAGTTTTCAAGATGCTATGCTATGTCATTTACCAGTTGTATGGATATCTCAACTGTTTCTTAAAAACCCCAAACTTTGGAAATAGTATATTCATTAACAATTGGCAGGTGTTAATGCAAGATGGGGCACTGTAAAATATATTTAAATGTCTGACATTGATTAGCCTAACATAACTCATCTGTACTTCAGTATTTTTCAATGACTCAATTAGGCTGCTTTTAGAATTGTGGTCACTTATAGCTTTAAAGATAAATGACTCAATGAATCAAAAAAAGAAAACCAGAAAGAGAGGACATTATAGAAATTTTGTTGTATTTGTAGCAGAGAAGAAATTGAAAAGGTTGAATTTTGAAGAATATTTCTAGTAGTATATTTCATAGGTCCTGAATAAAATGTTGATCCTGAAGATGAACCCCAAAGTCACTGGAAAGAATGAGTTTTCTGTAAATAGAATGACTTTAGAAATAGTGAGTTGAAGATACTCTCAAGCTATGTTTTGAGGGAAGAAAATGTTTCCTTTATGGGATAGTGGTTTTATAGTATTTGTGCATCTCTCAGAGTTCAGACAAGAAAGAAAAAAAACTGACATACTCAAATCAGAAACACATTTAATAACAAGAATTCTGGATTTAAGGCTGGGGGATGAAGGTCAGCGAGAACCTTCACTAGCTTTCAAGAAATCAGGAATTTGCAGAAATCACAGGAAAATACTAATTGAGAACTCAAGTTTTTGCAGCACCAGAACAATTGCTTTAAACAGGAATTCTGATAAGCTGATGAAAAAAGCCTCACCTCTAACACCTACTGCTGCCCATATACCAACACATAATAATGGCTTACACTCTTAATTCCCATTCCAAGTCTTATGGAAGTGCCTTCATTGGCAAAATCTAATAGACAACACTGCTTGCAAAGAGAAGTATTCTGGCAAGTGTAGTTCCAAGATTTACAAGCACCTCAATACAGTGGAAGATCAGAAAATACTAGAAAGGAATGTCGGTTACCTACTTTTCTATCTGTATCTTTATGATATTCCTAGTCATATCCATATTTACCTTAATCCATAACCATATGCATATATAGATCACTATTTATATACATTTCCATATCTAAATGTATACATAGCACATGCTCCTAATATTGTAAATTTGCCTTTCTCATACATGATGCCTTTTCTGGGAATTTTAAATTTGATAGAAGCTTCAGCTCACTTTACTCTCAGCAAATGATATAATCATTCACATATTGCCACAACCAACTTTTCCTTTAATATTATAATTACTGACATCCTGACATAAACATGAATTATGATGCTGTGCTTCATATAGCCTGATATCAATAGAGTATACATGATTTATTCTCACAGAACAGTCATTACTTTAAATATCTACTTGTTCCTGTGGTTTTTCCATTCATTTTGAAATTAAATAGGTTAACAGTATGTTTCAGCAGAGAATTCCCTGTATATCACCTGGATCATTTGTAAGAACTGTACAACCAAAGTAAAATTGTAAGATAATTCAGATCCCAAAATTTTACTGTGAATAATGAGAAATCACCATAAGAATGCTGGGTTGTAATGCAATTTGTCTTAGACTTAGCATGCTACTGAGTACAGATAAAAGAGCAATGGATTTTGAATCAAAGCACTAATGAAACTAACATTTAGTGGCTATTTCTTAGGTTCCACAAAACACACAGTGCCATTCCATGTGAATTCTCTTATTTAGCAATCACAAAATCCTGGGATTTTGGTAGTGTTACTGCTTTTATTTTTATATAAAGCTCGCTCTCTATGTCTTTTCCAATCCCCATGTCTGCTTTCCCTCTATCTCCCTATGAGCAGTACTATGTTAATAGCCATTGAATTTAAAACTGTGACTTTTGCATTATTTCTTTTAACTAGAGAAAGTTTGAAATATTGTAATCAGTTGAAAGGCAATGTGACCTTTGATCACATTGTTAAAGATAGTATATAGATCTAGTCATTCTCCATGCTCAAGTCTCTCAGAAACAACATGTCATGGTTAAAAGTTGATAAACACATTTAGATAATGATACAGGTATCATTCTTATCCACCAGCCTTCATGTTTTAAGGGTTTCCATTACATTAAGCTGTAAAATGGCACATTAATTGCCATTAATCCTTTAAAAAAAAAGGTTAAATGAGCAGCCTGTTATTTAAAGAGCATACATATTGACATTTTTAAGTGAATTTCTTATAATTTAAATGTCTCAATTTTGCATTAATTACCAAATAATTATTTTAGTACTTTTCATATTAGTCATTAATATAGAGTTATACGTTAATCATTTAATTCTCCCTGTGACCAGTTACTCATTACAGTATGGAATATCAGTAATGTTCCTAAATCTTTGTAAAAGGAAATGCTTAAAGAATGTTTTCATCTAAAAGCAGGCATGAGAAGTGACAGGTTCACTTGCTTTAAGTGCACGAATTTTAGAATATTCCACAGTTTCTAATGAGTGTTTTGCCTAATTAGTAACAAAGTGCTAAAATGTGACTGGGAGTGAATGTGAAATTAGGGAAAGGGAAAATAGGAATGATACATTAGAAACTATTAAATGTAGGATGAAAAAACAAACATGTTGTGTCATTCTGTCCAGAGAGAATTTACTGGAACAATGGCCATAAACTAGTATTGGTCCATGAGAAAACATTCACTAAATACAAATGTGAAATATAGGAAATGCTGTGAATTTTTCACGAAACTAAATGTTTGAAAAGGAAATGACTGTCCTTTAATCTGAGTTTACATGCATTTTTTAAGTATTAAATTTATGGTGAGAGAAAATATTGATTGTAGTGATGGCAAACAGCTAAGTAGCTACTTAGCAAAATGAATACATTTCAATCCTTTACTGGCCACAACTTCTCAAATTTTAATTTTTATTAAAAACAAAGTGTCCAAAGGAAATTTACATTGCATCATCCTAGGATTTTCCACTGATATATTTGTTTGCTAATTTTATTTAGTTTTCCCAGTAGGGAAATACCTTTATGAATCACTGGAAATATTTGCTATAAAGGTATCAACAAGTACAGACAGGGGTTCCCCATTACTTTTCTGGCCTTGAACTCAATGACTTTATATTTATGATACAGTTCTTACCAGCCTCAACTACTTAAAGTTATCATGTGGGTAAAATTGTATTTTTATCTATTCCAAATATTTGTTACAAAACTTATATGGGCATTGTGGAGAAACAAGGACAGAATAAGATATGCATTTTGCCTTCATGGAAAAATCATTTCCCTTATGAGAAAATCATAGTGGAAAAAGAAATAGACTGGAGTTGGAAATCTGGGTTTGTATCTTTGCTACACTGCCTACCAGTTTGTACGAATTTAAATAATGTATTGATCATTTCTGAGTTTTGATTTATTTAATTGTAATTCAAGAAAAATAGGGCTAGACTCTGGTATTCTTTTCAAAGGAACATAAATTGTGATTCACTATTCAACTTTACCATACTTCAATAGGAGAAAATATAATTGATAAGGTAATAATTAAAGAATATATGAAAAATTTAAGAATATAAGGTAATAAGAATAACTTAAGAATATCACAAATATCTGAATTGGTACAAATTATTCCATGGAAAATATTATACTGATTCATAAAATATTATGCTTTCACAATATCTAGAAAATGTGTTAAATTCAGGTAAAATACATGTATATTTAAATACTATAATTTGTAACTCATATTAAGAATACAAATCATATTAGCTTTACCTGAAAAATGAGGTTTTTAATTATATAGTTATATCCTGAAGATATTTCAAATAGATGCACATAAAATATATGATCTTCATTTAAGCTTTTGAGATTAATAACATGGTATAAAATAAATCTGAACAAGAGTCTCTACGTAGGTACTATCTGACTACCATTCAGACAACCTGAATTTTCTTAACAAGTGGAGTGCCTGGACATTCTTATGATTCTTAAGAACTTTGTTCCAAGAACACAATGCTTGGTTTGAAAAAGAAAGTGCTCTAACGGCTTTCATATTCTCCTATCACTCCCATTCATTAATTTAACAGCTGCTTATTGAGAGCCTCTTAATATGGTAAGCATTGCATGAAGCATGAATTCCAAACTTTGACTTCACAAAGTTTAGCGTACAAAGGAGAGAGATGGTTAATAAATAATCACATATGAATATTAAATTACAAAATGAAGTCTTGTAAGGAAAAGTAACTAATGGGATTCATAACTGACAGCTTATTTTCAAATCAATCAAGCAATGTATTACAGAAGGGAGTAAAACAAGATACTGCAAATCCTCACAATGATACAAGTATCATAAAAATAAATTTTAAAACATACATTTTCTCTCACTTACTAAAATGAAAAATAAAACTAAATCTCTCATTGTATAACAAGCTATTACATGCTGATTATTTAAAGTTAATTGCAGAAAACTAGCTTTTGATAAATGGGAAAAAATTTTTCACATTGTCCTCCTCTATCATCTTGGATAATTTAATGGTAAAAAGTTCTAAATATTATAAAAACTATTGGATTATTTAATGAATCTGAATGAGTGTAAAAATAAATCTGATATTGCATGTAAAATAATTTGTATGTTTATATGTACATTAGTAGTTCAAATCTTTTAATGTTTTGATTTTATTACTGTGCCAAAGACAGTGAGACAATGACAGGGTGTTCACTAAAAAATGGGACATAAGAATGTGTTGTAGTTCTAGACCTGGTTCTACTGTGAACTTCTTCAAGTCTGTAATTTCTTCCAGTCCCTATGACTTCTATTCTGAGGATGAAATTGCATATTTTACCTACAAAGAGAGGTTTTTAAAAACATTATATTCAAATAAATGTTGCAACAATAGGCTCTGAATTACTTGTTTTGCATACTATCAACATGGGTCTCAGTGATTATAGGGGTCACTAGAGTCCATGGGACCTCCATTTTTATTTATAGAATAAATTAATATTTTAGACACTTTTTTAAAATGTTTATTTCAAAGCCCAAAAGAGAGCCATGTATTAGTTTCCTATTGTTGATGAGACAAATGACTGAAAACTTAATGTCTTAAACAACATAAATTTATTATCTTGCGGTCTGGAGAACTGAAGTCCAAAATGTATTTAACTGGCCTGATTTCAAGGAAGGTGTCAGCAGCTCTGCATTCATTCTAGAGGCTCTAGGAGAAAATCTGTTCCTTATCATTCCCAGCTTGTACAGGCTGCTTGCCTTTCTTTCGCTTGTGTCCCTCTTCCAGTTTCATAGCCAGCAATTGCTTCACTTGGACTTCTGCTTTCATTGTCATACTTCCTAGTCTTTCTCTGACCCTCCTACCTTCCTGTGATAAGAACACTTGTGAGCAATTTGGGCCCATCCAGATAATCTAGGGTAATCTCTCATTTTTAAGATTTTAACTTAATCACAACTGTAAAGTTCCTTTTGTCATATAAGGTGACACATTTAAATATTATAGGCATTAGAGCCTGGGCAATTTTGGAGGGCCATTATTCATAATATAATATCATACATAACATTGTAACAGTCTAGCTATGAAGTAAATAGGTTTTCAGACTTTTTTGTTACAAAACTATTTTTCATTTTTCTCCCTGACAATGTTCCTTATTTTTCTGAAAAAAAAAAAAAAAAAAAAACAAATACTCTGAGCATTCAAAGTGGGAAATATTTTATTTTTACATATTTATATCAAGAGATAATGTTGAAAAAATCTAGAAAATTATTTATTTAACAACTAGTTACCCAATGACCCTGCAATTCTAGTACTAGATATATTCTCAAGAGAACTATGCATATATGCTTACAAACCATGTAACACATGTTTATGGCAGTATTATTTATTCAAGACCCAACTGGGAAAAAGAAGTCCACTAACAGTAGAATGGATAAATTAAGGCATATTTAAAAAAATGGATTCCTATGTAGCAAGGAAAGTTAAATTTCATACTATTGCTATAATAAAACAAAGGTAATGCTGAATCAAAGAAAACAGAAGTAGAATAATTTTATTATGCAATTTCATTTATATAGACTTTTAAGACATGGAACACTAATTTGTCATAAGTCAGTGTAAGGGTTACCCTTGGGATGGATTGAGATAGTACTGAACTGGAGGAAGCATAAGCAGGCACTCAGCACTGCTTGCAATGTTTTATTTCTTGATTTGAAATTTGTTTCATTGGTGATAATTCTACAGTATGTATAATTTTGATTTATGTAAACTTCTATATGTATATTATAGTTCATTGAAGCAAAAAAGCCAATATTATAATATTAGCTTATAAAAGTATATTACCTATATAAAAGTATAACTCAAATATATTCTGGTTCTAAGTGACACATTTACAAAAAACAAAAAAACATGGATACCAAAAGGTTGAAGGTAAAAAGATGTTCCAGCTCAATTCTAATAAATGAAAATTGTAGATTTATTACTATCAGATAAGATAAAGTTTAAGATCAACTCATTTTAGAAACAGTGTCATCTCATAAAAACAAAATATCTAGTTCACCAGGAAATACAATAATTTTTACTTGTATACACCTAATAATGTAGCCAGAAATATATTTAAAAATGGACATATCTACAAAGAAATATATAAGAATCTGCAATCATATTGGGAGATTTCAGCATATCTGTTTCAGTATCTAGTAGCTCAGATTTAAAAAATAAAGTTAGCACAGACACCATTTGAACAGGGTTAACAAATTTATTCAAAGGATATACTGAATGCTGCACCTAGCCTCTGATATATACCCATTATATAAGGCAGAGTAATAATCCCAGAATAATGGTTCCCTTGGAACCTGTGAGTATGTTATAGCACTTGGCAAAAGGAACGTTTCAAATGGAATTAAGATTACATATGTTATAATAGGAAGATATTTGAATTATCAACTTAGGCACCATTGAATTACATTAGCATTTAAAAGCAGAGAAGTCTCCCCAGGTGGAGGACAAAGGCAGTAGCAGCAGAGAGAAGGCAGAAGGGGAAACAATAGGGATTTAAGAATGAGAAAAACTTGGATTGCCATTGCTGACTCTGGAGATGGAGGAAGGGAGCCACAAACCAAGGAATGCTGGCTATTTTGAAAAATTGAGAATAACCCCAAGCCATCAGCCAGCAAGGAAACAGGGATTTTAGTCCCACAACTGCATGAAACTGAATTCTAGCAACAGCCTTCTGAATTTGGAAGTGGAAGCAAATGAAATTCCAGAGGTTCTAAAAAAGTAACATAACCAAGCTGATACCATGATTTCAGCCTTATCAGGCTTTAAGCACAGAATCAGCTGAGCTACTCTCTGCCTAGATCCACATAACTGTGAGACAATAATGGGTATTGTTTAAGTTTGTGGTAACTTGGATTAGGAACAGAAAAATAATATGCTTGTTTTTTATAAGAAAACCAGGCATATAATAAAATATTTACAATATCCTACCCATAAAGCTAGTCTCAATAAAAGTCAAAGGATTAAATTCATACAGAAAATGTTATCTGGCTATAATGCAAATGAGATACACATTAGTAACAAAATATAACTAAAGCAACTTATATGTTTATAATTTAAGAGACATACTTCTAATCAGGGAAAAAAGAGAAAATCATAAAGGAATTTAGAAGGCAGGTTGACAGTTTGATAGCATTGTTAACCAAAAAGTATACCCTTGCAGAGTATACCTTATGCAGTAAAAAATATGAAAATTTAAAATTGTAAATGCTTACACACTTCAGAGAAATGCTACATAAGTGTTTTAAGAGTGGACTTTTACAAGAATGTTGATGAAACACACTGAACAAAGTATATACAACCCAAGTATCCATCAATAGTCAGTGAATAAATGAATTGTGGTATATTTATTGCAGTAGATTTCTATACAACAATGGTTCTCAAAATGTGAACCATGGAATTCTTCAAAGTCCTGAAACATTTTTCAGGAGTTCCACAAAAACAAAACTATTTCCATAATAATAGTGAGATATTATACACCTTTTTTCTCTGGGTTGACATTTGCCCTCCTGTACAAAAGTGATGGTGGGTATAAAACTGCTGGTGCATTAACACAACACAGTTAGTTACTTCAAATTGTACTAGTAGTCATTGTCTAATTATTTCATTAAATGGCCACCCTTTATTACACTTCTTTTTATTGACCAGTATGACAAAATGGAAAAAAGTGCAAAAAAAAAATCCTTTTTTATGCCTACCAAAATATTATGATTGTATTGAAGAGAAACAGTTTGAGCGGGCTAGCTGAGCTAGCCACTTTTATCATGGAATAACATTTTTATTTGAAAGAATGACTAACAGATAAACTATGGTTAGTCACATTTAGGTATTTGGTATATATTTTCCCCCTCCCTCCAAAAACATAAAACTGTTTCCCTGTTCAAGGAAGATAAATGACAGGATTTGCTGTCAATGATAAAATATGAATTTTTCAAGTATAAAATTAGAATTTTGGAAAACTTAAATCCACCACTGTCAGCTTTAGAGCTTCCCCAAGCTTAAAGATTTTCATGAGATGAGTACAAATAAAAATAGGTGTGATTTTAAAATATTTTATAGTGAAATATATCGATATTTGGAAGATCTAACTCTGTGAACCAATATATTTCAAATGACCAATGCATAATGTCAAAAAATGCAAGAGTGAAAAAAAATCTATTAAAAAGGCAGGGTGAATCAACTAGATTTTAATGTAACAGAGTGCAAAAAAGTGATATGGTTTCAACTCAACATTGTAACTAGTCAAGTTTTTGTGTGGTATCAAAGAAGAGTGTCCATGTTTATGTGCAAAAGCTACTAGAATACTCTTCCCTTTTACAATTAAATATCTAAGTTAGATCAGGGTTCTTTATATACATAAAGCGAAATAACATATTGTAAAATATTGAACAAAGAAGCAGATATGAAAATCCAGCTACGTTCTTTAATAGGCCAAATATTAAAGAGATTTGCAAAAATAGAATACAGTGTATTCTTTTAAATTTTTGTTTTGGAAAAGATAGTTACTTCATATTATTTACATTATTTATATCAACATGTAATGGGCTTATTTTGGTTATTTTTAAATAAAGTAATAAACGCACATTTTAAAATGTTTTTTATAAAAAATTAAATAGGGTAAATATTGGCAGATCTAGCCCACAAAATCTCTTTGGAGTTCTTAATACATTTTTAGAGCAAGTAGGCCTGAGACAAACAGAAACTACTGCTATTCAGAAGTGAAAATATATCATAATTTCAGTACAGACTAATTTTACCTATATATTGTTGGGCAAAATAGTAAGTATATAAAGAAAAGTAGTATAATTCCATTGCATAAAATTCTTAATTCTCACACTTACATTAAGAGTAAAAAATGAGAAAATAACATACAGGCAATTCAAACAAAAATTTTAAAAAATAGCCATCTTCATTAGTTTTAAAAAAATTATATCCCATGAATGTGCTCTTTCTTATTTTTAATTTGTCTTCTCTGGTTTATAAAGTGTCAGTTGTAAATCATCTTTTATATAATTGAGCTTGAAATTATATGCAATATATTATTAGAAAAATAAGTAATAAATTATTGGGAAAAATATCAGACAGATATTTGTTATGTAAACATATGCATTATTAACCAAAAAGTAATTTGCATCTATTAATTTTAATATCACTTGCTGAATTTTGGCATCTGATACAACAGAAGCACTTCTCATTTATAGACACTTCAGCTTCAAGATTTCATATTTAGATCACATCTCTTTCTTTAATATTAAATTTGTCTAAATATTTCCCACTCTATATTTTAAACTTTCAGGAAAATAATTTATTTGACAAAAATGTCTTCTAAATACTGTTAAAATCAACAGCATAAAATATGCACCAAAACTTACGCTCGTAATTTATTTCCCAAAGTTTGAATTGATCAATATTTTCATATAGATGATATGTATGATACATATGATAAACAGTAATGCACATACACATATACATAAATAAATGTATATTTACATATACTTATGTAATTGTTTTTGATGTGTGATATGTTCTAATCAACATGTCATAAATTAACTCACACTACACACACACATGCGCACACACACACTTATACAGAGTTTGGGGATTTGATAAAATGACTTTTAATACTTTCAACTTTATTAGGTAAAATGTCGATAACTCTAACAGTTAATCCGATTTATGTTTTTAGGTTAACAGGATTCCATCTGCCACCGCCAGTGACAAGTACCAAATCTGTGTTTTCACTACGTTTGACCAGTGATTTTGCAGTTAGTGCTCATGAATTTAAAGTATATTACAAAGGTAAGTAATGGTAATATAAAAGGACCACTGACCAGTTTTTAATGCAAAACCAAATTCTACAGGGTAATAATAGAAGAAAAGTCGCCCAGAAGGAAGATACAGTGCATCCTGTTATGTCAAATCTTGTACCAAAATTCACCTTCTGAATCATCATCAATGTATAATAAAATACTAGACTTGGCAGGCTTTAATGTCTCATTGCAGTGCACCTAGACAGAGGAAAACCTTTCCCTTAAATCTTCTTAGATGATATCATGACATCACCATAGATAAGGTTAGATCTTAATTAAAGGGAACAAAATGTGAGAGTAAAAGGAAACAAGGCCTGATTCGAGATTCAGGCATTAGAAACTCCACCCTATTCTCTTCTGTTCTTTGCCCCTCTGCCTTAAAATAAACTGGTAATTTGGGTTCTCTGCAAGTTAGAATCAAGAGAAGAGTCCATTAAGAGAGAGAGTTGACATTTTCCATTTTAAGCCAGTCTTTCTAGTCTCACAGATCCATGATTTCTTAACCACAAAGAGGCAAACAAAGAAGTACTTAAAACTGAAAGGTTTTTATCTGAAAGTTTGGTACAAACTCATTTGGCATCAAAAATCTGACCTAAGCTGATTTGACTAGAGGTCATTTATAATCTTTATACGTATTTATCCTGCATAGCATGGGTACTCATGTTTCACCATACAAATGTTGTTTGATAATGGGGTGATACCCTAGGCTCTGCTGATGGTATAAAAAATGTACAGAATCTGCACTTTTTTCCCTCATTAAAATGTGAAAAAATTCTAAAGGTGAAAGTAACTTGTTCCCAACAGTTTCAGATTGAGGTCATGTAGTTGTAATTTCTTTTTGAGGTGACTTCACAATAAAATTTCACTTAGTTTAGGAAGGAGCCCCTTCTACATCCATAGGAATAGAATAACAGAATTCAACTCACCTTCCCAGGACCATATTACCAGAATGTATCACATGAGATCCAATATCGTCATAAGAGACACACATATACAGTAGCAGCAGTAGTTACTTTTTAAAGCACATAATAATTCAAAATATGATATGTTTAAAGAGCACATAATAAAACAATCATGTATGAAATAGAATTGCTTAAATATAAAGGTTAACAGTTTGCATGTGGGGAAAATTTTAAACTAAACATTTCATACAGTGCTTTTTCCCTAGTGGGGAAAAATACCCTCTAGCAAACAATTGAGTAAACATATTTTTTTCTTTTTTATATCCTAAATAATGCCATATTGCAGCAGTTGTAAACACTATTTTTACCTAATATATTTCTGAACTATTTTTCTTGTCTAGCATGGGAGGATGCATTCCAAGACTTATTTTTCTCCATTGTGACTGTAATAATCATTATTTTTTGAAGGTCCTTTCACAATGGTTATTTTTATCTTGGCAACTTAATTCATAGTTTAAAACACTACAGGCAGAAAGGTTTAATTTTAAGTGTAATTTTGGCAATATTGAAGGAGTTAGTAATATAATAATTTTCGTTAAAGGCTCCGTAGCAGAAAACCTGTACTCTGTCCATCAAAGTATAAAGATATTTTAGATTAGTTTATTCTTTTGGCAAGTACTACATATACTGAAAATGTAGTAACTTGGAAGATGTATTATAATGTTGTCACATTTTCTGGTTTGACTGTCAAGTTTCATGAAATATACTCAAAAATATTTCCATAGCCCTCCATTGTTTCTACACATACAACATCAAATTTGTCTGTCTTTTCTGCTTCAGTGAAAATGGATTCATATATCTTCATGATGTTTAAATGTATGGTTGGGAGGTCCTGACTTAAAATATGAAGTACTAGGCATCTAGGTGGTATTGACGGATTGATTATGATGCTGTTGGACACCTTCAGGTATTGATTTGTGATGAGTATCCTCTACCATGTGTATTAGTTTTCTATTGTTACCATAGCAAACAACCAGAAATTTAGCAGCTTAAAACAACAAAAATATATTCTCTCACAGTTCTGAAGCTGTAAAGTCCTGATGATCTCTGTTAGTTTCTTGACTCAGAGTCTCACAAGGCTGAAATAAAAATGTCAGCTGGTTAGGCTCTTATCAGAAGGTTCTGGAAAGAATCTACTGCCCACAGCTTCTAGAAGTCTCTCCCTTATATGTAAGCCCTGCAGCTCCAAGTCAGCAACTGGTGCATTAAATCCTTCTCATACTTGAAATCTGACTTCCCCTTCTTAAAATATCTCTCTACTACCTTCTTTTCTCACACATCTCTGACTTTAGATAGAGAAAATTCTCAGCTTCTAAGTGCCTATGTCATTAGATTAGCCTTAATTATCCAGGTAGACCCAATCTCCCTTTGTCAAAGTCCTTAAACATAATTACATCTGCAAAATCATTTTTGCAATTTAGTATGACATATTCACAGGTTCCAAAGATATTGGTGTGGAGGGGTGGGAAAGGCTTCATTTATTCTAACACACATATGCAATACTATATAACATTTTACAGGGGAAGGAGCTACAAGCATTTATTTATTTAACAACAGCCAATGACACTGTCAAGGCCATCTGGTGTATTGTGAAGTCCAGAAAACTTAGCTTGAAATTTCAAAGCCTGTCCTGCAAATTTATACCTGCATTTTTTTATCTTTGTAGGATGATACTACAATGTCTAAGTCTCATTTTCATTTCATCTCCCTCTGTATAATCATTTACTAATTATTTTCTTTGTCTCACAAGAAAGTTTCCTGAGACTTTGTCCTTACATACTAATATTTATGAGATCTCTCTTTATTAGAGATATTGTGCATTTATCTGTGCTTCTCAAACTGTGAATGATGAACCATATGCATCAGAATCACCTGGAGAATTTGTTAAAATGTAGAATTCTTGGCCCCAATTACATATCCTGAATCAGACTGGAGTGAAGCCCTAGAACACGTATTGCAATTCCAGTTGCAAATCCAGTGTGGAATAATTGATAAATGTAAGTCAGTCTGTGATCATCACAGAATTTCCCTGTTGTTACAAACTTCTGTTGCCCTACTGCTGCCTACTTACTTTAAAACTGTGGCGAGTGATGTTCCTGTTTCAAAAATTTGATTACGTTGAAGAACTCCTATTTATTGGAAACACTTTTAAATTTCTTGAAGTCAAAGCTGTGAGGTGTTAAACATTTGTGGAAAATTTTCCCCCATTAATATCTAGCTGTATGTATCTTTATTTTTCCTCATTGTTGTGTGCCATACACTTGAATTTCTTGTCACTATTTTCCAAAGTTTGTTTCATAGAACTTTGGTTGCATATGTTTGTCAAGGTTAATAAAAATGAATGAGTAGAATACCGTTCTGTGAAGCAATATGTTTAGGAAACACTAATGCATACTAAATTGAATAGTCATATAACTGTTTTTCAAAATTTGATGAGGCGAAAACTGGTGGATCTGGGTTCTACAGAGCACACAGTAGGAAGTCTCTTGTCTTTCTAGATCTGCCAAACAGAATTCAAAATTTATTTGTTTCTCTACTAAAAGTTATTTTGTATAATGGACTCCTTTTACATTTTACTTTCAAATATGCATAATCATTCTTTATAGGTGAAAGATTATACAGATATAGCATGGAATATCTTATCATCTTAGAATTACTTATTGTGGAAACAAAGTAATATAATCCAAGCATACAGTGGGTTGTATACATATTATATGTACTCATTAAATATTATATGTATGAATTGGCTACTTTAATAACCAGAAACATCTCAATGAAAATTTCAGCATATTATCAGTGATCTAATTCAATGATCAGAAAGAGACATAAAATAAAAACATAGTCTAGGAAACCACTTCAAACACAAGGTAGCTATTACGCCATAATGACTGTTAATGTGCATGACTAAGTAATTAAGAAATTATAGGGATGAAAGTCTCAGCTTTGGCAAACTTGCTGTTAAATTATTTTCATTTTAATTCATAAATGTAAACATTTAGCCAATAACACTATTACTACTAGGTAATATTTATAGAGTGATTTCTTTGTGCCAATAATACTTCTAAACATTTTATATGGATTTTCTCACTCTAGAAAATCATATAAAAAACTGTAATGAACAGTAATTCAGTAAAGCATTAACCTTAATGTAAAAATATGTTTAAATGCCCTAGAGATATAAACTGTATACATTTTAGAGACTTATTTTATATCTAACTATAAACTATAATTTCATTCTACTTAAATATATATGACATAAAATTTAGTACACAAGAGTACTACAAAAAAAGAATTGCTGATAAGCTGTGTATTAAAACAATATGAAACATAAAAGCTGAAATATTTTTGCATACATTATATATTCTGTGTTCTTTTTAAACACTTGACATACAAAAGAATATTTATACTATTTACTATTCTATTTTAGCTATCTGTCACAGATGTTTAGTAAAAGTTTTTACTTGAGAATATCAAATGATTATAGTGATTTTGAATTTTAGGTGTTATTTTTCAATTCCTAAGCTTTAAAAATTTGAACTGCAGCACCATAAAATTTAATGGCGAGATTACAATTTAGAATGAAGTCAATTATGCTTCCAGCAAGACAGCTAAATTGTAGCAAGAAAAATTTATGTAATATAATTATATATAGTAAATAGTTTGCTAGCAATGAAAGTAGGTTAGGTTCATAAAAAGAAGTTAACGGATCTTCACCTTAAATATTTTTAAGAATAAATGAGAGATATCATTCTTTTAAAACATAATAAAAGGAGATCTGATACATGCAAAGACTTTTTAATCTCTGATCAAATTCAAATATTTTGCCTTTAGAGTTCCATAAAGTCTGGCTTAGGTACTGAAATATCTTAATAGTTTTGTATTGAAATATCTTAATCCTTAAGTAACCTTCTAGCTAAGTCCTGAGTGCCTTCTCTTCCTTTTATTTATTTTTTTATTGAAGTATAGCTGATTTACAACGTTATACTAGTTTCAGGTTATACAACATAGTGATTCAATATTACATTCTACCTTTTAGTGTTTTTCTGCTCACAATAGGCTGTGAGAAGCTTGAGGGTGTAGAACCTATTTTACTTGTTTTATAAATTGCCTCCTATTGCAACACATTCTTGGCATATTGCCAGCACTTAAATGCTTGTTAAATTCAATTGATACATAGGATTATCTAATAATTTGATCAGTAATGAGGAAAGATTTAATACATCTCCCGCTTTCAAAGAATTAAAACTCCAGTGAATATGTTAAAAGGCAGATGTGGACTATGTTTCAGCACAGTATTTACATAAAATAAATAAATTTTAGAACAAAAAATGGCCTTGTATTTGAGAAAAGACAAAATTATACTTAAAATTATTTTTACTTTTTATGGATATTTTTCTTTCTTAAAAATATTTACTTTCTTTAAGCAAAAGTTTCTTTATGAAACATTTTAAAAATACAAAAGTACTCATATGGCATAAGAAAAATCAATAATAAAAAACTATTAAAGCCAGTGACATATGACCTACTTTTGTGTTTCATATGGAAAAGATGGGGTGGCATTCAAGATTATATTTTATTCTCCAGAAATAAAATTATTAAACTTAGTATGTTATCTCATTTCAAATTAAAGTTTCTTCTTTTATAAGTGTTGTTTAATGTGTCACATCTGTCAACTGCTATACTTTATTATTTTGATATGAGTGTTAAAATGATGTTTGAGACAGTGATTGGTTTAAGATTTTAAGTATATGTTAAATATATCTTTTGTGTTTCGTACAGTTAAACACCATCCATTGTGATAAGTTGTTATAATTGATAGTATACAACTAGTGGTTTAAAAGAAAAGTATACTATGAGCTTGGTTAAGGAATTAATCTGTGGATTTATCTTGATTTCACTCTTATCAAAATGTAGTAAATTAGCAAAATATAATTGTATGTTTATTATTCGATTATAAGTATGATAGCGTATCACAGAAAATTACATTTGAATAGGTTTCTTCCTTATAAAAATAATTATACTCTTTAACAGAGCACCATTTACTATAATAAAAAAATAAACTAATATATATATTAATACATATTAAAAAATAAAATAAAATGTGCAAATCAAATATTTCAGTGAGAAAAATAAAGGACCATAGTATCAATCAACCTTGTAGTTTATCTATTCTGTATATACAAGTTTGTATTTTCTAATTCTGAACTCCTAATTTATCCCTCCCTCCATTTCCTTTTTGGTAACCATAAATTTGTTTTCTATGTCTGTGAGTCTGCTTCTGTTTTGTAAATAAGTTCATTTGTGTCATTTTTTTAGACTCCACATATAAGTGATATTCTGTCATTTTTTTAGACTCCCAATATAAGTGATATTATATGGTATTTGTCTTTCTCTGTCTAAATTACTTCACTTAGTATGATAATCTGTAGGTCCATCCATATTGCTGCACATGGCATTGCTTCATTCATTTTTATGGCTGAGTAGTATTCCACTCTGTGTGTGTGTGTGTGTGTGTGTGTGTGTGTGTGTGTGTGTGTACATGCCACAATTTTCCACATACTATATAAGACAACATAGTTAACAAAAATGTATTAAATATATCAATAAAATTATACTTTTCCAATATAGTGTGATATGTTATCTTGTCTAGAATATTCTTTAGGTTTTGTATACTCTTTTAATTTTATTTTTTAAAAGTGAACCTGTAATGCTAATGGATGTGAGAAGTTCCTGTCAAAACCTTAATTAATGGGGTGCCAAGATGAGAAAAGAAGATGCAAAAAGCATGTTTTTCATTTGGTCATAGGTTGGGGGCATATAATCTTAGTACTTTCAAAGTCATAACTGGCTAAAGTAGATGGCAAATAGATGATGAAATATCAAAAGAAATGCAAGAAGCAATATTAATGAATAATACTCTTTGATCAACATGTTGATGCTTCTTCATGTAATAGAATATGAATTGATCTCAAGGCATTGGTTGTTGGACCCTCAGTATTATTCAGATAACTAAATGCTATTAGTTATTGCTCTTTTACCTATTACATTAAATGATATTTCAAACTATGTACTTAAAATATTTGAATATTTCTAAATACTTTTCTTCACATTCATTTGCATTTCTAATACTTATTTTGGTTATCTGCCATCTTTGAGAGCACTTATCAATACTTTTGGTCCTTACACCATGCTTTGAATTGAAAATTTTATTTCTCCTTTTACAAACAGATCTCTGATAGCATACTCTTTTGGTCTTAATTGGCAAGGACTAGTCATCACTTGCTATGCTTCATACAACCTTTCATTGTGCTTTTGCATGTAAAACATACCACAGTATTTATTTCTCATAAAGATATTTAAAGGGATTTTTTTCTACAAAATTGTTGTTCCCATTTGTATTGATTTTACATTGTTCCATAATAAATTGCCACCATTTTGTGGACTAATACAACACAAATTATAATCTCATAGTTTATAGGTAAGAAGTCTGGCATGGATCAGTTAGGTCCTTAGTTCAGATCTCACAAGGCTATAGTCAAGATATTGGCTAGTACTGTGATTACACCTACAGGCCAGGGTCCTATTTCAAGTTTACTGGTTGCTGCTAGGGTTTATTTCCTTGCAGCAGTGTGACGGAGGTCCTTTTTTCTTATCAGATATTGACCAGGGATTTTTCTTAATTTTTATAGGCTGCATGTGGTTCCTTAACATTTTCCCACACACACATCCTCAAAGGCAATTCACAACCTGGTTTTCTTCCAGCTTCGCTGGAGTATATCTCTCTGACTCTCTTCAGTTGGCTAGGGAGGAGTCCTGCATAGCACAACGTAATCACAGGAGCAACTGCCCCATCACCATTGCCACAATATAACCTCAGGAAAGGTGCAACTATCCCATCATACCCATGGGTTCCACCTGCGTTCATGAGGAAGAGGCAGAAATCTTAGAGCCCATCTTAGAATTCTGCCTAGCATGCCATATTGAGCGACTCTTTCAGGTGATAGTTCAAAACAGTATAGAAAATACATGAAGAGAAAGAACAAAAGGTTAGAAGATGCATTTATAATTAATCAATCAAAGTGGATCCATGCTTATCTAAAAAGAGATACAGTATTTTTTATATATTCTCTCCTTACTCTGGAAAATTGATTTCAGCTTAGTAAATAGCACATTTTTATATTCTATTGCATAAATTAGATGCAATTTAACTATAATCTTATAGTGTGCTTCAGATTTTTATTTTTCAAGATGATCACATTTTAATCTGAATTTATTTTTCTTTTTAGTAAGAAATATAGGGTAATAGAAAGAGTTTTTTTACAAGACCTAGTATTTAAGGCTATCACTCAGATGCTGTGAGACTCTATTCTTCATAATGTAAAATGAGTAATATAACACTGAATCTACCAGGTTCTTTGAAGATCAAGGGAGTTAATGATGTCAAAAAAGTGTAGAACCTGGTATTTAAGCAAAATTCAATAAATGTTAGCTAACATCTTTGCTGTTCTATCATATATATTCAATAGTATATATTGGTAATAATGATATATATTCATATATATTACAATGTTTAGTCATGCCTTATAAACTCTGAATTTCCATTTTCTCAAAAGGAGCAATATATCCAGTTATTTGTTTTGTCTTTCTCAAAATATTGTTCAGGTAAGAAAATTACCCCAGTGTTATTTGGGCTAAATAAGTTATGCAGTACTACCCTTAGGTAGGGTTTCCCTAGAATCACACTACTGCCAATGGGGTGATCAGCTTGAACCAACAGTAGAAAAGACACTTTTCATACATGCACACACATGTGCAGTCCTCTTTCAGTGAAAAAGCTTAAAACCTTGACAGAAGCTACAAGAAGTAATCCTCTCAAGAGCTGTAGCTCTGAGCTAACAGGTCAGTGCTAGAGACAGAACTGGAACATGATGAGGCAGTCATTACAATCAACTGGAAAAGAGGGTACAATGGAAGAAAGCCAAATCTGGAACAGAAATTAATTGAATAATACTTCTTACACAGATACAGTCCAGTTAAGTAAGTGCATACACAAAAATTCATAAGAATTTTATGGATAATTATAAGGGCCCTGAAGCAAAGAACAACCACCTTCATACAGACATTGTGGCTAGGAGAGGTAATATCTAGAACTGAAAGCAACAATATGTGCCAAAGTGCAACAGTGTTCTTCCAGTCATTTTGATTAAGTATAGTTATTTTCTACTATTGACAAAGAAATAACAGAAACTACTTAACCATTCGTAAAAATCTTATAGTTCTACGTATCTACATATTATTAAGGACTGTGAAAGTTCTGAGATTTTTGCCCTACTTGAAAGTTAACAAGTTAGCCTGCCATGGCTTCATAGATGTTGGCAGAAGACACAAAACTACTGAGTCAGGGACAAAGGGCTTTACTAATACAGCAACGTAAATAGAGTACCAGCAACCATTCGGGTTTCTCAGTTCTCAAGGGACAATGAGAAGAGGGCCAGGTGATGCCCACATACACTGTGGGTTGTGTGTGGAAGAGGAAGTCTTGAGCTTAGGGAAACAGGATCTTTTATAACAGATAACAAGTAAACAGGCCCTTTGCTCTGGAGGAAGATAATATTGCCATGTTGTTGCTGAACAAAGAGAGTCACTATCTCTGCTTACAAAAGGTGGAAAACATGAGAGACACATGGAAAATTGTTTCCCCAATGCATGTGTATAGTGTTCTAATACCACAGGATTTGGATTCAATAAATCTTACACAATTTTTAGTCACTTAAAAAAATTCCAAATGAAAGGTATCTGTAAGTATTATTATACAAAGATCCTCACATGCATAGATGTTAATCTAAAATTTTGAAGAATTTTTATTGGCCATATTTAGTATTTTTTGAAGCATGTAATAAGCTACAACAGTCTATATAGACTTTTGGATAATTTTGTAAACATAATATGAAAATAATGAGCGCTCTCTCTTTCCTTCTTTTCCACCCTCTGTGTTTAAGGGGCATTTGTTGAACTCTCTTTCTATAGTGTGGGATACATCTACTCCATCATCATTTCATAAGAATTTCTCCATCTACATTTAATTGTACAGTCTCTCATTTTGTCCTTTGTGCTATTTTTTGTTTTATATGAGGGTAATACTAGTTCATATGATGCATTGATTATTTCCTAGCACAGTTATCACAACATAAATTCCAGATGACTCTAACTAATTAAATTTAAAAAATGAAAATGTATAGACCATGAAGAAACATAGTGAAATATTATCAGCTCATGGGAGAGGAAAGCTTTCAAACTACAAAAACCTAAAGGAAAATATGTCACTAAGGAAAAGATTGATAGATTAGACTAAATAAAATGTGAAAACAGCTGAATAATAAAAGTAATGAAAAAACCATTTTTATATTAAAAGGCAAAAGAAAATATGGATTTAAAATCTGAAATCTATAGGATATATATTATATTACATTTATATACATAAAACACTATAGATACAAAATTAAATAGAAAAAAATTTTTGCTTGTGATGAGAACTCTTAGAATTTACTCTTAACAAATTTTATATGTAACATACATCTGTGCTAATTGTATCAATACTGTTGTACATTACATTTATAGTAATATTTATCTCACACTGGAAGTTTGTACTTCTTGAAAACCTTAATCTAATTCCCCCTCCCCCATCTCCTGCCTCTGGTAACCACATGTCTAATCTCTTTTTCTATGAGTTTGTTGAAACAGTTCATGTCCTTGCTTAATATTCTTTTATAAAGCTAAAAATACTGTGGTTTTACCAATAAAAAGGCCTGAAACACAATCTTGTCTATTTACTAATGCCTTCCAAAACAGCTATTAAGCACTTACCATGTTCTAGACATTATATTAGGTATTAGATAATCTTCAGTGTGGCTCTCAGGATGCTTATGATTTGGTGGAGAAAAATAAATAATAGCAACAAATTTCCTAAGTTTACAAAAGTGCATCCTTTTACATTGACACAAAATAATTTGGTCACACAAATATTATTGTTCACATCTACAGATGAAGAAAAACAACATCACTGACTTTTTAGATAGCAATAAGCTGGAGCCGACTCCATTAGGAGAGCAAACTGCTCACTGTGACTCCTCTTTCCAACTCAGCATTCAGTGACTTCATGTTGATACTTTGAAATTGGTTATGTTGGGAGTATTTACACCGTGGAAATTAGCAAATTTTTAAAAGTAGGCTTTTTTTGTTTTGTGTTTTCCAGAGAACTAATTGTTAAACATTTACCAGCCCAAGGCAATAAATAGCAGACAGACTACTGGAACTATGGCCTCATTCTTTATATCCTGCACATCTTTCTGTCTTACATATGCTGGTGGAAAGCAGGGCTTTCCATGCTTCCCTGTTCATAAGAACCACCTTTAATCTTGTTTAACAGCTGATTTTTATTTGGAATGTCTGCGTGGGGCTCAGGATCCCAGATTTCTAACAGAATCTCATTGGTACCAATCCTGCTGTCCCACACAGCACAAACCACATGATGCAAAATCTTTCATGCTTTGTTTTAAAACTTTCAATATCAGTTTGGTCATCGTGTAATTCCAAAATACCATCAATCAGCCATATTTTACTGGCTTCAAATAGAGATGGGATTTGTTGCAGCTAAACTATTCTACTTTTCCTTCTGTAACATGGTTGAAATTGATGTCCATAACTTTTCATTGTTAGAAATAAAAATCAGCTGAAAAGGGTGTTCTCTGCATTCCATCTTGTTAGTTCCACATGTTATTATTAGGAAGCAATGTCATTTTACAAATTACAGAGTTCCTCTATATTTTTAACTGTTGATTTCTGAAAATAATGAGTTCTAAAATTTTCTAGTGAGCAGATTGTAAGGGGATGGAACCTATTATGCCATCTTCAATTACAGCAATGCCATTAGCTAATTTTGCAGTTGTCACTAGCTCTTGATCTGGGGAAACAATGAGTAACATTGATACTGACCATGAAATCCTTTATATGTAAATTATCACAAATCCAAATTTTGTTACAATAATTTTTAGGATACATCTTAAGTGTCTTATAGTCTCTAAGAAAACAAACAACTTGGATTTGCATTATATTCTCTATGAACCACCTCAGCGGCATGGATGTATTTTAAATATATAATACTTAGCAGCAAACATATTATAAAATTATTTAATGCTTTCCTAATCTAAAGTTCAAGTTTCTACTTCTTGTAAACTGACTATACTTCAATTAAAAAATATAAAAAACAAACAAAAGACAAATAAATTTTTTACTTTTCTTCTAGTTTCTTTCTGCAATGGCTTCTCCTGAAACCTTGTCCCTGGATTCATTAGTAACATGTAGGGCATTCACATTACACACTTCTCCTCATTTGGATAATTGCATTTTTTGATATATTTATTTACTGTAATAAATATTCATTTTAGATAAAGAATCAGAAGCCTGGCTTGTCCCACATAAGTTGTCACCCTCGAGGAGAGTTCATGCACATAAATACTCCCTGATAGATCCTCCACCAGCTTTGATGTCCCCAGGGTGAACCACAGCTGCCCTCCACCTCTCCAGGAGATCCTCCTAAACAAGTAGGCAGAAAGAAGAGCACCTCCACATGCTGATCAAAATAACAACAGGCGCTTAGTTTAGCAATCCTAAAGGGAAAAGATTCCTTTTTCCTCCCAGCATTTGAACCTTAATCACAGAGATGAATTCTCATTGGACATATTGGGCCAGTTTCCATTCAAGATCAATCATGACTGCCCAGAAGATGATTAGTTTGGCCTACATCACACTCCCAATCCTTAGGTCAAAAGTCGAGGATCATTTCCGAAAGAAGAGAACATGGGATCACAGAACTATCACTGTCCACTATCGCCACTCACTACCTATGTGACCGTGAGCAACATACATGAACTCTCTATGCCCAGCTTCCTCATTTTCAAAATGAAGAATAATGCCTTCCTGTAGGACTGGTTTAGTGTTGAGGTGATGCATGTAAAAAGCCTAACACAGTGACTGACATTCAGTAAATGCTCAAGAAATATAGCTCTTATTACTCAGTATTATTATTTCTTTGTCTTGATACCTTTTATGAAAACAAGCTCTTAGAAGATAGAGATCAAGTCCAATCAAATAATAACTGTAGTCTTTATGGTTTTGCCAGAATGGATAATTGTTGGAAGACCTGGTTTGCTTCAATTGAAAAGTAATGTTTTCAGTAGATGATGCAAGGATGATGACCTATGAAAATCTCTTACAGAAAGGAAGAGATGAGGTAGAGAGAGAAAAAAAGAAGTTGAACAAAGATGAGCAAATGGACCATTGAGAGCAGGAGAAAAAATACAGAATAGCTTGAGATGATTAAATATTGTCATGAGAGACATTTTAAAGTTAGATAGTGAGGTAGGGAAAAAGAGAATTACACAAGTAGCGAAGCACGAAAGAAAAAATAACTAAAACTTTTTAAGGCAGAAAAATATGAAAAGAATATCAATTGTCCTTGGTTAATGAGAAAATTATAGCAATAAGATCTATATCAGTAGCAGTGGAGGGGTGATAGAAAGAAAAGTTTGGCAAAGAATTGATAAGAAAAAAAATCAGTTGATTTTATCAACTGATCTGCCCAAATGTCCCCAGAAATCCCTATGGCAAGGACCACTGATCTCTCAGATGTATCACCCCAGGAGCAATGTGAACCTTAGTTTGGGAAATCTGATGTGATAACTTTGGCCTATGCATTGGTTCACTTTATATCTGAACTTACATTCTGGGCTTTTCTTTTAGTCTAGTATCTATATTTGAACTGTGTTCTAGTTATGAGAACTAAATTCCTACTCTATTGGGAGTCAAGTAGAACACTTGTTTCCTCATGCCCCCACTTAACAGAATGTCTTTTCAATTCTCTACCTGTCTGCTTTGATTTTCTACTACTGGGGCTGCCATAATCCTGTAATAGCAATACAGGGAGATAGTGTCAAATTCAGGTACTGGCCTTTTTTAGTTTGGTCTACCCACCACTCTGGAAATTCTTATATCTATCTGTAGTATTTCTCCATGTGATTTTTATGGTTTTGAGAAAAGGAACTTAACATTTTAGTAAAAGATGAACTTTGAAAGGTAGTAATTTTCTGTCAGAGGCTTTCCCAAATTTTTGAGTTTGATGTAAAAGATGAAACTGGGGCTGCCATAATCCAGAGAAGGTCACGGAGACCGGACAAAACTTGCAGAGATAAAAAATGTCTTTTTTTTTTCCTTTGCTCCATTGAGTTTGAGTTAATGGTAGAACATTACATCTATATATGAAATAGAGATATTTGCAAGTTTTCTGAATGCAGAAGATTGATGAAAAGGAAGTGAAAAATAAAGATTTTTCATAAAGTTAGAAAAAATTTAAGAGGCCAAAGCTGACATTTGTTTAGTATTCTTTGCCCAGAATTGCAACTTCATGTGCAAATACACTTGAGGAGAAAGATACAGAGAAATAATTTATAATCTTTTGTGGCTCATTCTTTGTTATTGGTGATATATAACACTGTCAGCAGTTCCATAAGGAATGACACTTGATGTGAAAACCAATGTTTCAGACATTCATTTATAGTTTATGGGTATTGATTCCATCAGGGAGAAATTGGAGATTATTGATTGGGACAAGCAGACATAGAGAAGGAAACATAACTAAGAGATAAGGGATTTGTAGAAATTAGAAAGAAGATTGCTGAGAAATCATGAATACTCTTTGGAAAGTTGATCAGATCTTTAAGGAATTGTTTTTGTCTTAGATATAATAGCAGCAGTATGAAACAAGATAAAAAGAGTAAATTGTACTTTATGGTATCTATGAAAAATTTAACGATAATATTTGAGCATAATCTAATGAGTGCTGATTAGATACCAAATTTCTCTGAAGGAGTATTGGATCAGACCATGCCTGAATTACTTTATGTACAAATTTATGAAATTCATGAGAGTTCTGAGGAGAAAGTACAGAATTTATTTTTCAGGTTTTATATAAAGACATGAAAATTCTGTCAAATGAATCAGGGCAACCGTCAGATTATATGGAAAGGAGATTACTGAAACTAATGCATTTTTACCTCTTAATTTCCTGACAAGTCTCTAGCACAGGGGTCAAAAATTGATGTCATATAAGTTTACATAAATAAATCCTCCCAATATACCCTAGCAGTTTCCATTAGGGAAGTTTTTTGGATTCTATATCATTTAAATTATTTAAACTAGTATTTATATAATAGATTATTTTACATGGATAAAAGATGGATGTCCCAAAGTAATTACAGAGTTAGGAATTTCTCTTAATTTGAAACGTTACACATAAGAAGACATTTTTTTCTCCTAATGAGGAAGGTGATATTAACTTTATTATTTTTCTCCTGTGCTTTCTTTAAAAAAGAATAACTGAAAGTTAAGGAGAGAAAGCTATATACCCCATACCATTCTTCTTTTGACTTAAGAACTCTAACTGTGCAGTCAGTTTGAGGTTTAAGTCACAGTTTGGTGTAAAGGCCTGGAAATTTTCAACTAATTCAGTTTGACCCTATTCTCAAATATGCTTTTATCTATGGAATAATTTGGGCCTTCTGCTGTTTCTGTTTTTTCCTCCATTATCATGTCTACCATAAATATACTATCAATATGATAAGGAATTGATAATCACAGAATTACTAACTCAGGTTATTAAAAAATGATTATCCTTATATACTTAAAAATACTACAGGGTCCTTAAGATAAGAAATGTACCTAAAAATCATGTTAGCTTACTTCCTACCTGGTAGCCCCTGTACAAACAGTACAATATTCACACCTTCATAAAGTTATATAATTCCTATTTTATTTCTTTTTTAATGCCCAGTTGTGACCCTGTTAAATATGGCTATTTTCCTTGTTGGTTGGAAGTCAATCTCTTCATTTTTGATATTATGGGATAAGCAATGGTTACTTAACTAGTGGTTTTAATCCTAGTAAACGAGACTATTAAATTCTATGATATTTGGTAGGTCCCTTTTGGCACTTCCATGTTCCTCATCTGCCATATCCAATCCATAATACACATCTATCTCCTAAAAAGCTTTGAAAGCGTTCTTTGCATTTTTTTCTATATTTATTCCATGAAACACCTGATGTGTTTGATCCCATCTCTACCACCTCCCCTCCACCCTGCCACCTATGTACACCCTCTCTTCCTTTAAATCCAAACTCTACTGTGCTTAAAGTGGAATATTTTAGAAATGTAGATCTGTTTGTGCCACCTCCACATTTAATCTATCAGTGTTTCCCATCAGTTTCAGTACAAAAACCAAAATTCTTAAGTTGTCCTGGAACTCCCTGTAAAATCTGATTACTGTGAGTTGATTTTCTTTTCTAGCTTCTGGTATTTTGTCTATTCTGCTCTTTTTCTGCAGTTCTCTTGAAAAAGCCATATTCCTTTCAATGTCAGAACATGTTTTACTTACTACAGTAACCATAAACTCAGGTCTGAAACAGTGTCTCTCTTTTTGTTTTTAATCTACTAAATTTAAATAATATTATAAATCTTCCCATTTTAATGATAGGCAGAATCTCTTAAGTTTTGGAATATTTCTCCCATCTCCATTACATGTTGCAGGAGGGTTGGGTGCAGATGTCAGAAAGAAATTCTCAGGGATATAATTATATATAATCTTTATTTACTCTTCTCTGACATTCCCTGACAGCAGGTCAGAAAACTGCTATTCTTGTCTGTTTTATTCTCTTCTGTATCCCTAATAACTAGAAAGCAGAGCATAACATAAAGCCTAAAATGAAGTTATTTGTTGAATAAGGAAAAGTGTTTATGTTTATCAATTTAAGCTAAATCCACACCTCTTCTACAATTAGTCTGTTTCTATATTTGTGTATAAAATTATAGCCTTTTCCTAGTGGGTCACTATCCCATCTTGCCTATAAATTAGTCTTGAAATTATTTTCATTCTTCAATACAATGTCATAGATTAGCTCTACTTTTTCTAGGAACAAGACTCACAAAAGACTTATTTTTATTTATGGTAAGTGTAGCCACATTAAATTCTTTAAAGCCCAGGAAAATAACGTAACAGGGTAACAGTAAAGACTACTGCATAATCAGAGAATTAATACACAACATAAGTGTAGTCAAACTCTTTTTGAAAATGGTCTACCCAACAAAAATCTTTAGGCCAAACACTACATATCAGATTTTCACTGCTGAAAATCTTTGATAGCCTGCTGGTGTAAATATTTTTACCGTATTGTAATTTGATTTAAAAAATTAAAAAAAAAACATGATGAAGAGTGAATTCCTTCTAGTGAATTCTTTGTTCCAACAGATATCTAAAACTCAGGGGAAGCATATAGATACTAAGACTTTCTTCAGGGACCATCTTTCTCAGTACTACATGGGACCTTTCTGGAAGGACATATGAATAACAAATGTTTCCATTTCAAATACTCATTGTCCTTTAGCTAAACTGTCTAAGACTTCATCATTTTCAGAGTATACCTTAATACATAATATGAATACCTTGTTCCCTTTTTTCTAAAGAGTGATTTTCTAAGGAGTTAAGCTGACATTTCCAGCAATTGCAATGACATTACCTTTCTCAAAAAAGACTAAGTATTTTTTAAACAATTTAAGAATTTTTTGCACATCATACCATATTAAAAATAATTATGCTTGGGGGGAGGGTATAGCTCAGTAGTAGAGCCTATGCTTAGCATACATGAGGTCCTAGGTTCAATCCCCACTACCTTCATTAATAAATAAATAAATAATTATGTGCCACCCAATTAAAAAAAAATGATGCTTAATAATTCACTTCCACAATATGATATATGTAAAAATAGGAATTCTAAACATTAAACCAAATTAGCACCATTTTTTTGTTTTATAGGTTTTAATTTGGAACTATATAAATATTTTACAAATCAAAGACAAAATTAAATTAATAAAAAAAAGCACACTCTAACAAATGAACAAAACTGCTTATTAAGTTGGTTCCATTGCAACAGAGAAATAAAAGTTACTTGCAGTGATTTCATAACAAAATTCAATTTATTTTATCCCTGATGGCATATATTCTAAAGACAAAACTATAAACCTTATTTATATCTTTAAATCATATTCTGTAGTCTTATTAGCAGTAAAATTGATACTGTTTTTAAAGTGATTTAATATATATATACTCATATATATATACATGTGTATATGTATATAAATTAAAACTAATTTTAATCTAAATGATTTTCCTTATAATTATTTTATAAATTATAATCTTTGTCATATGGTACATATGAGGGAGATACGTTATGCTTTGTTTCTATTTTAAAGCACACAACACTTTTTCTGAAGATCAGCAGCTCAAAATAACAACCAATTGCTTATTATTTTGTCACCACGTATGAGATATCCAACATTTTAAATAAATCATTTATTTCACAGGTCCAAATGATAATACTAGAATAAACTAGATAACTGACATTTTGTTCTATGAATGTCTCCCAAGACTCAGACACAATATGGTTCCTATTTAAATATTTTCCTAAAGGTCTCTAAAAGTATGGTTCTGCCTACTTGTTGCCTCAATCGCCCACACTGTCAGATACTTGCAAAAGATAATATGATCTATCTTAAGAAGATTCTAGTTATTTGCAAGTGGTAGAAATTTTATCATAGGTTTTGTTATATTTCAACTATATCACTATTTATATAAGAAGTTAATGTACAACTCTCCCAATGTAACTGCTATTGTTTTAATTCCTTTATATTACTAACAGAAGGCATAAAATAATATGAATTACTAATAAATTTGTTAAGAACTTGTCTTTAAAACAGGGAGGTAACAATTCAATATGATAATTTTTAAATCCATGAAGAACAATCCCAAAATTATGAATAAATGGTACTTACAGGAAAGTTACTACCCATAAAAGCAACCAGAATACTGAAAAATAGTTGCAAAAAATTTTTAAGCACTCTGAAAATTAACCTAAGGCTTGTAACAATTCAAGGAGTGTTTATTTGAAAAAAAAAAAAAACTGGTTTAATGTAATTAAGAACAATAGTTTGTGATGGACTATGTTGTCCCTATTTCCTTCTCCCTCTTTTCAGATGTAGAATAGCTTTATCAGAAACCTCTGTCCCCAGAGAACTGTTAATATTTTAACTGTCTTTGCCCTGACCCAGAGCTTCTCAATGAGAAGAGCCACCTCCCTGGGAATTTATAAAAGGGAAAATACGGAGCAATTGTTTAACATAGTAACTGCTTCAAGAAGAAGTGAGACCAGTTAGTGCAAACAAAAGTCTATCGAGAAAACATCTCATGTGGTGAATGAGATATTCATAGGGGGCGAACATCTAACAAATTTCCAGAGACTTAGAAGATCACATGCATATAGGCTGTGTTCATGCTATCTGACTTACAGCCCTCTGCAAGCAAGAAGTGAAGGCTAAGGCAGAGTTGCAGATTGCAAGAATCTTCCATGTGTGCCCAAGCACGCAGAGCCTCTCAGGAAATGTCAAAGATATATTAGTTTAAGGCATTTAAAGAAACTGCTATCCAATCATTAGTCAAGTACTGAGCTAACTGAGCAGACTTCAGTGGTCAAACATAACAGGGGACAGTGACTTTAAAAATTAAACTAACCAAACAGTAATCCCCACAACAAATAGCCACAACAGACCCACTAGGGAAGAGAGTCTGATTTCCAGAAAGTACACACTATATTTCTAGTCAAATGATTCTGTCCAGTTTTCAACAAGAAGTTATAAGATATGCAAAGAAACGGTAAAGTATGGCACATAAACACTGTGGGGGAAAAAAGCAGTCAATAGAAACAGTATCTGAGAAAGCCCAGATATTTGACTTTTTAAAGCAGTTATTGCACAAATGCTCAAAAAACTAAAAGAAATGATACATAAAGAACTAAAGAGAAGTATGTGAATGATTTCTGACCAAATAGAAAATAGCAATAAAGAGATAGAGAATTAAAAAGAATCAAATAAAAATTCTGGGTTGAAACATACAACTAAAATGAAAGTATAAGGAAGGCTTAGTAGCAGATTTAAGTTGGCAAAAGAAAGAATTAGTGAACTTAAAGATAGATCAATTGAAATTATTCAATACGAGGATCAGAAAGAAAAAAACATTGAACAGAACCTCAGAGATCTGTATCACATCAGCAAATGAATTAATATAAAACATAATGGGAATAGAGAGATAATAAGATGGGAAGAATATTTGAAGAAATAATGGAGAAAAATATCTTCATGGATTTTATTAAAAAACATTAATCTACACATATACCTAGATACATCACAAATTGTCAAAAGTCTAAAACAAAGAGAGAAACTTGAAAAAACAAGAGAAAAGCAACTCATTGTTACCTAAGAGATCTTCAGTTAGGTTAACTGCTGAGTTCTTATCAGAAACCATGGAGGACAAAAGCAGTGGTAAAATACATTGAAAGTGTTAAAGACTATCAACCAAGAATTCTACATCTTTCAAACATATCTTTCAAAAATAAAGGAGAAATTGCTATATTCCTAGATAAACCAAAGCAAGAGACCTTGTCACTTGTCTCACAGGAATACTAAAGGAAGTCCTTCAGACTGAAAAAAATGACATTAAAAAGTAAATCAAATCCACATAAAGAAATAGAAAGTGTCACTAAAGTTAATTATATACATAATACAAAATACAGTATAAATGTATTTTTGTTTGCAATACTTTTATTCTATTTGAATTTAAAAACAACTGCATAAAGCAATAATTATAAAACTGTTTTGATGGGCTTATAATGTATGAAGATGTATGACAATAGTAGAATAAAGGACAGTAGAGAGAGTGGACTTTTATTGAAGGATGTCTTTTGTAAACTACTGAATATAAGCTGGTTTTAATCTTAACTAAATGATTTCAGTATGTTGATTTAATCTACAAACACTAAAATAAATATTCAAAAATAGAGTAAAATAAAAACAAAGGAATTAAAATGACACATTAAAATATACATTTAACACAAAAGAAAGCAGTAATGGAAGCCTAGAGGAATGATAAAAGGCATATAAAAATCAAATAGCAAAGTGGTAGACAAATGATGGCTTCTAAGTAGTTACGTTAAACATAATTAAACACTCCAAAAAGCAAAGTTTGGCAGAATAAATTTTAAAAAGTTATCCAACTATATGCTGTCTAAAAGAGACAAATAGGGTGAATGTAAAAGAATAGAAAAATATATTCCATGCAAACAGTAACAGAAAGAGAGCTAGAATGTCTATGCTAATATCAGACAAAATAGACTTTAAGACAAAAAATATTACTAGAGATAAAGGACATTTTGTAATGATAAATGGTCCAATGCATCAGGAGGCTTAAAAATTATTAATATGTATGCAGGTAACAACAGAGGCCAAAACTACAGGAAGCATAAATTGACAGAAGTGAAGGGGAAAATGAACAATTCAACAATATTTGGTGACTTTAATGGCCCATTTTCAATAATGCATAGACTATACAGGCCAAAGATGAATAAGGAAATAGAAGACTTGAACAATACTATATACCAATTAGACTTGATAGACTTGTATGGAACACTTTATGCAATGACAGAAGATATAAACCATTCCAGAGATAAACCCTTATATTTATGATTCATTGATTTTCATGGGGGATAACAAAGAAAGAATGATCTTTTCAAAAATGGTGCTGGTACAACTGGCTATCCACATTTCAAAGAATGAAGCTTGATTACTATTTCACACTATACACAAAGTTAATGCAAAATGGGTCACAGACCTAAATGTAAGACTAAAACTACAAAACTCTTAGAGGAAAGTGGGAGTTAATATCATAGACTTTGGGTTAGGCATTAGCTTGTTACATATGACAACAAAGACACAAGTACATGTATCTAGATTATATAAAAATATTCCTACAACTCAACAATAAGGGAGGAGGGTGTAGCTCAGTGGTAGAGCATGTGCTTAGCATGCACAAGGTCCTGGGTTCAATTCCCATTCCCTCCACTAAAAAGAATATATATATATATATATATATATATAATATATATATATATATATATATATATATAATAATTAAAAAACAAATAAATCTAATTACTCCCCCCAAAAACCCCAAAACAAAAGAACTCAACAATAAAAATACAAATAACTTTAAAATGAGCAAAGTTTTCAATAGCCATTCTATAAAGAAGATATTAAAATGGCCAATAAGTATATTTTAAAAATGTTCAACATCAACAGTATTTGGGGAAATGTAAATCAAAACTTCATAAGACCACATCAGTAGGATGGTTAAATAAAAAAGACTAACAATAGTCTGGGTTGGCAAGGATATGGAGAAATTGGAACCCTTGTACATTGTGGATGGCTATGTAAAATGTAGCCTCCATTTTGGCAAACATTTTGACACTTGGTCAAAATGTTTAACACAGAGTTACCATACAATCCAGGAATTTCACTCAAAGGTATATACACAAAAGAACTGAAAAGAGGTATCCAAACAAAAAATGTACACAAATGCTTATGGACATACTCTACAACAATAGCCAAAAAATGAAAACCATCAAATGATGACCATCAAGTGATGACTGGATTTTTTTTTAAGTGGTATAACCATTCAATTAAATATTATTCAACAAGCAAAAAATGAAACACTGATACTTGCTACAACATGTATGAACCTAAAACACCTGAAAACAGAAGACTATAAACTGTATTATTTCTTCTGTAAAGTATCCAGGATTGACAAATCTATAGAAATTGTAGGTAAGCAGTTGCCAGAGAATAAGAGAAGAGGGGAATGGGTAGTGATTGCTAATAAACTGCGATTTCTTTCTGGAGTGATGAACATTTTGAATTTAGATGGAGTGATGTTTCCATAATTGTAATTATACCAAAAACCACTGAATTTGACACTTTAAAAGGGTGATGTATATATTAAATACATTATATCTCAATGAAGGTATTATTTTTTAAAAAGAAGATGTGAATAAGTAATTTTATATCTAATACATTTTTTCCTCCATCAGCCCTAGGGAGAAATTAATATATATTACCTCTGCAGTTTACAGAAATAAATAAAAATGCAAAAGAAAACTGAAAACAAACATAAAATAGAAATACACAAATTTAAAAAATCACTTTAATCACTTTTCAAATTCTTATTTATTTATGTTTGAGTATCATAACTTTCTAAACAGGCTGTGAAAGTCCCTGGGATATTTTGTGAACATTTATAGAAAGAGAGAAACCTTTTCATTTGCTTCTCTTGAAAATCATATTATAACTCGTTAGGTAATAAAGGCTTATTGAGAATCTTGAGAACTTGCATCACATTCTAGGTATAATCTATGGCTCCCAAGAAATTGCCAATTTAATAGACAGAAACACACCTCACACATAACAGAATTTCAAATCTTGGAATAAGGAAAGCATACATGTAAACATTTCATACTTAAACACTGCACACATGAAATACATTCCTTTCCACAAATCTGCATCAAAAATCAATTAGTTTTCTTAGCAAATTCGGAAGGATCTCAAATTTCTTTCTGTTACCTAACAATGAGTTCTCACAATAGAGAATCATTAACATCACAGTAGAAGCGGACTACATTGTCACAGTGATCTGATCGCTTTGTCTCTACTACTGTATTAGCAGGATTTCTGACTTTCAGACTGGTGAATTTCAGCCATTCTGGCCACTGTCCAGAGACAATTCAGTCAATTATTGTGAGTAGGCGGATGCTACAATCCAAGTCACAGAAATAATACATAGCTGATATATTAGATTGCAGTAAACTGAAAACATTAAATGACTACTTAAGCTCTGGAATGATTGATATCTGATAATCTTTAGAGAAACAAAAAAAAAGAACTCTAGTATACTAATATTTTACATGTCCCTAAACAAGGCTAACTGTAATATTTTGATTTTCTTTTGATACAAGTAACACACAGCTTTTTAATATATTGTCATTAATCATTTAGTTTTCATAATTGTTTTTGTATTAAATTTAAATTTTTTTTCATTTTAAATTCATAATACAGTTATTCAACCTTGTGGAAAAGTTTAAACTACTTTTGTTTAAAAATATAATGGTAGTAATATTTTTCGTATAATGCATATTTTACCTATCTAAAGTTGTATATATATGTTTAGTTATTTTTCACATAAACAGTTATCTTGCTTACTAGTATTCAGTGGACATTGGGACCTATCAGAAAAACCAAAACCAAAACCAAAACCGAAACCAAATTCCAAAAAAACAAAGTCACACTTTTCTGGCGTCAGCATGGATGCTTTTCTGAAAAAGTCAGTGATGTGTGTCAGAGGACAAGATAGAATCCTCCCACCCGAATTTTATTTTCCTTTTTGAAGTGACATCTATTCTTTGGAATTTCTAATACTTCAATGTGCTAGGGGCAACCTCTTTTATTGAGAGACCTTTAAGTGTTTTCTTTTATGAAACTGTACCTTCTGACTCCCATTTTGCAACTTACCCTTTTGTACTTGAGCTACTCTTTTTTAGCAAAGATTCAGGCATCCAAATACATGGCATTTACAAATAGCATTCGGACAACTCATCAGGACAATCATATATTAGATATAAAATCTAGTGTAAAATTATTGCTTTTCTTATTTAAGATTCTACAAATTAAGTTTGTGAGAAGATATTTGTAGTGAAATAGATCAGCTCTTATTATTTGCTCTTATCTCTTCAGAGGCCCACTGCTAGGGATCTTATGTAAGTGTTAGGCATAGAGCTCATTCCACAAGCTCAGTTGTGAAAGGAATATGACTTGTTTTGCCACTGCTGCCACTGATGGGGCAAAAACTTAGTTTCTTTACTGACATTTTCCCGATTTTTCAGAGGATGGGGATAGTCTGGATAGTTTTTCTTCTTGTCATTATCAGCATTTGAGAATATTTTCTGCTACTATTTTGGTCATCCTTCCTAGAAGCTTTAAAAAGAATACAAACTACTTGAATGACAGAAAGAAAAAAAAAAGAAGAAATAAAAGGAGAAAAAAGCAAAACAATACAGGCACTATGCTGAAAATGATTCCACCATATATATTATCTGATTTGTTCCCCTCAACAATCCCTTTTGATATGTTTTATTATCCACAATTTCCAGGTGAAGAAACAAACTTGAAGAGATTAATTTGCTTGAAACCAAACAGAAAAGAAAAAAAGAGGCAAAAACCAATCAGAAAGAAATGATACAAATTTGATCTTACTACAAAGCTTCTCTGTTTTGTAATTCACACATAATCATTGTTTCTTGGAAGAATAATTTTGAAATGAAGGTACTATTTAAAAGAATATCTCATTAGAACATCTGTTCATGTTTCAATAGGTTACATTTGACAAACATATTTGAATGTAGGGATTTCATCTATAATACAGTTATTTGACATATAATTTTACATTTAACTAGGAGGTAAGATAAAAGTAATGGCTTTTGTCTTGATGTAAAACTATATTAATCACTGATGCAGAAACTCATAAAAAATCCACACTACAACCAGACTTGGCTTTTATCCATTTCAAGGTTATATACATTTTTCATTCTTTCTACAACCTTTTCTTCATAATAATAATAATACAGTAATAATAAAAGAACTTTCACTTCTTTAAAGGTGGTATATTTGAAATTTATGGCTTATAAGATACTTATACAAATACTTACTGCAAAATATTAAAGCATTCCCTCTAATTGCAGAATGTCACTTTTTTAACAAAGAAGATTTATCTGGCATATAAATACTGCTTTCATACTCCCAAAGCTAGTCAGCTTTATTCCAAACCTCCATTTCTTACTCACAATGGAATGTTTAAGCTATCAGAATGACTGGGTGAATTAGGACTGAATATTATTCCAGTGACTAAAGTAAATTTAGAAGAAGATTTAATCTGAAGTTCACATTAAATATGAAATATTTTAGTCATCATTCACAGTTGGGCTTACAAATATTGGCTTTTTCAAAAAGTCTCTACTTTCATCACATTCTGATTCCCAAATCTAACACTTCCCCATGCACAGAAAATAAAATATCTCTAGATAGGAATATCCTCAAATTTCCATCATTAAGTCAACAAACAACTTGCCATTTATTAGTCCTCTACTCTTTCTCTTTTGCTAAAAGAGGGAATTTATATTTGTTAACTATACTCCCTTAAACATTTCATAGTCAGCTCCCCTACCCTCCAAAAGATTGCCAAGTGAAATTTTGATTAGCATTTCACTAAATAGGTAAATCAATTTAGGATAACTTTTTTTTTTATAGAACTGAGTTTTCCAATTCAAGAATATGGTATAACCCACCATTAAATAAGTCTTTTAAAATTTCTCTTATTGACACTGTATAGTTTTTTGAACAGACAACTTAGACATCTTTAAGTTAGATTTTCTGTGAATAATTAGTATTTTACTTCTTCCTTACCAGTCCTTAAATCTTGTTCCAGTTTCTACTGCTGTGTAAAAAAATTACCGTTTTTTCCTAAGTCCAAGATGCCTCTCTTATATATGGCTGAGAGCTTATAGTCTCTCTTATATATATGGCTGAGAGCTGATGCTAGCTGTCAAATGTGATCTCAGCTGGGCGAATACCTATACAAGCCTTCTCCAACATGGTAGTCTCAGGGTAGAGAGGAATCTCTATTTCTTCCTCCCCAGGGTAGAGAGGAATCTCAAGATCTCTAACATGACAGCCAGGTATTCCAAGCACAAATGGTCCATCAACAAACTGGAAGCTACATTGCTTTTTGAGTCCTAGCCTCAAATCATGCAGCATTGTTTCTCTCTCATTCTATTGTTTACAAAGCAGTAGCAAGCCTGCGCAGATTTAAGTGTGGGGGACACAGACTTGACTTCTTATTTAGAGGAATATCAAGTAATTTGTTGTTGTGTTTAAGATCATCTCAGTCTACAATCTGGCCCCAATCTGATCAGACAATCAAAATGCACTCACTCTCTAATGACTTCACAGAAGTCTCCATTATTGTATTATTAGTCTCAGATGTGATGCCCGCAGTCTTGGCATTTAAAGCAACTGCTCTTGAAGATGACCTTACTCATATATGATTCCTTGAGTAAAAATCATTCCCGTGGTTCTGGACACCATGAACTATAGAGATAAATTATCTACTCCCCCTCAACCCCACCTCAACACACACAACATACAAGATGGGATCAACAGTAAATAACCGCAAAAAGCAAACCTGCTAAAAAGTGGAGTGAAGAGCTTCCTGCGCATGGGGAGACTCACTGGCTCGGCGGCAGGAGCAGTAGCAGAGGCCTCTTCGAATGACGGCGGCAGCGGAAGGTCTAGCGCCCCTGCTTCTGTCCCGCGCAGCACGGAGTTGGGCGTGAGGTGGCAGGAGACAGCCGTGTCGCGCTGGTCCCCTGGAGGCTCAGGTGAGACTGGAGGTCTGCGCGCGTCCTCGGGCCCAGGAGGTGAGGACCATGGGGGTCTGGGTGTGCTCCACGGAGGTCCAGGGACTGAGAGGCCGAGGCTCTAGGAGTTGCGGGGAGCGAGGGGTCTGGGCGGCTTCTGTGGGCGCCGGTTTCCAAGCCCAGGCCTCAGGGGTCGTAATGGCAGTGAGGGGTGAGGCCAGAACCTGGGCCGCATTGGTTGAGGAAGCAGTCTCAGGCCTCTCCTTGAGGAGCTGGCGGGTGTGGCAGGTGCCCTAGAGCCTCTCTTGACTTTTGGAAGCCAGAACACCTTCCTATGGCTTTGCTTCTTGGGCTTTCTTTAGGTGTGTTGCTGGCTGCCTGGGAAGCCGTGAGGTGGGCTGGAGAGAGCAGGTGAAGGCCTGGAGTGGGAGCAGGCCGCCTGGTTGGCAGCCCTGGTAGTGGGGAAAGGTGATACCGAAAGGAGAGAGAATATTTAACATTAGCGTTACAGGTTCAATATTTGAAAATAAAAGAGCAAACTCTGGACCCTAGCAGTAAGGGTAGGGAGAATGTACTAGAGTAATGAGAATGTACCAGAACACACAGTGGTTGAAAATTTTGCTTTAACTTTTACATCTAATCTGGAGTGGGGAAATAATCCAGTCAGAAATTCACAGGACATTAAAAGCTCACTGAGGGCAGGTCATTTTACAGTGAAGGAAACTGAGGCTTAGAGCTATGAAATGACTGTCCGAAGATCATGTGATTAGCTTAATGATCATGTTGGTATTAGAGTTGAGGGGTAGGCAATTTTGGTGTAGCGGTTAAGGTTAAGGCCCTGTTTTAAGACCTTCATTGGCCGTTTATTGCTGTGCGATTTGGGCTGTTAACTTACCCTTCATGCTTCCGTTCTTCCCAAGTAATGGATATTATAATACCCGATGGAAGTTCTCAGAATTAAATTAAGATATGTATAAAATAGGACAAGGAAGTCTGAAACGTATTACCCGTTGGATAAATAATGATTGCAGTAAATTACTGTAGTCTGAATGCTGTTAGTCCACCACATGGACATTCTAGTCTTTGAGTTTTTAAGTCCTGTTTCCCAGGACCTGAAGTCAAATTTATGGTGATGGAGGGAAGAACCTGGACCTTCTGGATTAACTGCTGGGCATGACACAAGTGAATGGCTGGTTGAGGGAAGTTAAATTGAGTTGATTATTAAAAGTGTGGAAGGACAAAGGTGGACCACAATTAAGTCTCTTTACCTCTAATTTAGGAAATTGAACTTTTTGCTTATTTTTTTAATAAGTAGATTTTTTAAAGGGAAGAATTGTACTACTCTTTGAAATCATTTTGTGTTTCCAGCAGAGCTTGAGGGTCATGAATAGAATCACTACCTTGTTGTGCATTTGCTGAAATTATACTTAGAGCAGAGGTAAAAAAAAAAAAAAAACTGTGTAGGAAGTCTCCTGTGCACCATCCAGGGTGCACAAGCAGACAAGCTTAAGTAACTGAACATGAGAAGGCTAGAATGAACTGTGTTATTAGAGTAAATGTTGCAAAACAGACTTTCTGACCTATATGAAAACGGGTGTCAGCATTGCTCCACACCTTATTATCTCAACTCTGTAGTTCAGCTAGCACATTATCTCCCAAGGACCATGAGAGTAAATGTTTTGATAGAAGTTGGTGCTGCAGTTTTGGCAATCATGCTATAATATCCTTTCAGTTAGAGTTCACTTTGCCCTGCAAGATAGCTTAAGGGCATGAAGTGACACTTGGTAAACATTAATACAGGCTCAAGAGAGTGGAATTCCAATGCTAGCATGGTAACTAGCAGCTTGGTTTTCACATCTTTAAATGGAAAAGAGACATCTCCTGGATACCTTATCATTAGGAGGCCATTGGGAAGAACAAATAAGATTGTGCACACAAAATTGTTTTGAAAAGTGTAATCAATTGTGCAAATAGAAGGATCAACAACTCATAACAACTCCTAGGAAATAATAAAAGTGCCTGAACATAGCTGCAAACTGTATAGCTTACCGTAGAACTTTGTCAGGAAAGTGCAGGTTGAATGTTTTGTTACTGCAACAAACTGTACAGATAAATTAAGCTTAACTGTGACCTGTGAAAATTATTTGGAGAATTTTGTTTTGCAAATAATTTAGAGAATCTGTAGTGATATATTTTAAATATTTACATCTTAAACCTACTTAGTTTATAGAATAAAAAGAAAGTGCTATGGGAAAATTGATTCCAATATTCCCATCAAAGAAAACAAAACTGTTAATAAGACACTATATAGATCTGTTTTTAAATGGATGAGCATTTACAATAGAGAACACTTCAAATTTTATGTACTTTTTTCCCCTTAATTATTTTTATTTTTTGATTAGATGCACATGTAGTAAAATCAGAAGGTATAAAAAGTAGTAGTAAAATGATTTATCTGTGACTGGAATCAACTCCTTATAAGTGTTTATTTTCCAGTCTAAGAGTTACAGTTTATTTTCCTTAATTCCCAAGAGTTTTAGAGCTATTAAAACTTAAATGACAAAACTCAGCTATACCTAGTAATAGTAAAAATCATTGCTAATGTTGAGCACATACTGTAAGCCAGGCAATGTCATAAGCACTTTACATGCATTTTGTTTATACAATAACCCTAAAAAGTAGATAGTGCTAATATTCTTATTTTAGACATAAAAACTGAGGCCCGGAAGTTAGTAATTCAACCAATATGCCAATTTATTAAGTAACTGAGAAGAGATTATGACCTCTAAGCTCCTGCTAATAATAACTACTATATGTCTAACTGAGATGTTGGATAGATAATGTAATTTATTTTAGCCTTTGTTTCCTCATGTGTCAAATGGAGATGATAGAACCTACTTTGGTTCTTGCAAGTATTAAGTTAGACAACCTAAGGTAACTAAAACCCACAAGACTTAAATTTTTTAAAGGGTATATTGTAAATACATAGCCCACATGAAAGAAAGGCTGCCTCATTTTTATTACACACTATCTATTTTTTAAATACTTTAAAAAAAAAAAAAAAAAGAAACAGCCAAGAACAATAGCCAGGTCATTTCTTCTGTTTCTGTCTCTATTTTCTCATGGATTAAAAGAATTACAATTGAAAATGCCTAACTGTGAAAAAAAAAATTATTTTGGTATTTTTAATGCTTTTGTTGTGGTATGATTCCTGTACAGTAAACTACGCATATTTCAGATGTACAATTTGATGAATTTTAATAGATGTATACACCAATGAAACCACCACCACAATCAAGATAGCTAAAATTTCCATCACTCCCCAAGAGGTCTGAATTTTCAAATTTCCAATTTATCCCTTCCCACTCTCTTTACCCCCTGGTAACTCTAAGTTTGTTCTTTATGTCTGTAAATCTGTTTCTATTTTATAGATAAATTCATTTGTACTCTTTTTTTAAGATTCCACATGTAAGTGATATATGGTACTTTTCTTTCTCTTTCTGACTTGCTTCACTTAGAATGACAATTGCTGTGTCCACCTATGTTGCTGCAAGTGGCATTATTTTATTCTTTTTCTGGCTGAGTAGTATTCCATTGTGTGTGTGTGTGTGTGTGTGTGTGTGTGTGTGTGTGTGTGTGTATACTGCATCTTCTTTATCCAGTCATCTGTTGGTGGACATTTGGATTGTTTCCATGTCTTGCCTATTATAAGTAGTGTTGCTGTGAACATTGGGGTGCACATGTCTTTTTGAATTATATTTTCCTCTGGATAATTGCTCAGGAGTGGGATTGATAGATTGCATAATATGTCTGTTTTTAGTTTTTTGAGGAATCTCCATACTGTCCTCCATAGTGGCTGCAGCAATTTACATTCCTACCAACGATGTGGGAGAGTTCCCTTTCCTCTGCATCATCTCCAGCATTTATCATTTGTGGACCTTCTAATGATGACCATTCTGACTTGTGTGAGGTGATATCTCATTGTAGTTTTGATTTGCACTTCTCTAACAATCAGTGATGTGAAAGTTCCTAACTTTTAAGAGACAAAGTCATACAAAGAAAAGCCCTGAACCAAATGTCTTTGTTGGTGAATTCTACCAAATATTTAGAGAAAAATTACCACTCCTTCACAACTCTTCCAAAAATAGAAGGGAAAATGCTTCCCAACTCATTCTGTGAGGTCAATATTACCCTGATACCTAAACCATACAAATAATTCACAAGAAAAGAAAACCAAAGACCAATATATCTTATGAAAATAGATGTGGAAATTACTTAACTTGAAATGATAAAATATAAAAATTTAAATTTAATAAACTTAAATATAAATTGAAATTCTATTTGTTTTAAGGATTTTTTTTTCTGAATGAACTTATTTTTCTTAATGGATTCTTGAGTTTCTGCTTTTGAGAGGTGACAATAATATTTATTTAATATTAGCCCATTTCTAAAAATGGTTTTCTGGATTTATTGAAATTTGATGCATAATGTGTGTGCTTCTGTTTAAATAGAATATTTGGTGTTCAGTTGAAGTCTCATGTACATTATTAAATATATAGTATTTGTCTTCCTGTGGCTTTTTTCACTTAGCATAGTAAATAGCTTGTGGTTGGGTATTTTCTTTTTTTTCAGTTTGACTGTACTTGTTGTTTAATTACAGTTTATAGTCTGCTTACAGTTAATTATCTCTATAGTAGGGTTAATATCTACCATAATCTTACACTATCATAATATTTGTATTATATTTTGTTTTCTTCTTCACTGTTCCTTTCTTTTAGATTAACAAATATTTTTTTCATTTTGTACCTCCACCTCATTTACAACTTTCATTCCATTCATAATTAACATTTTACTTTGCTTATAAGTGCAAGTTTAAAAAAATCTGGATACTGAATATAATTTTAGTTTCTGGGCATAACTTACTTTTATAAGGTCCATTTTTTCAATTAACAGTCAAGAGTTTATTAAAAGGAATCTAAGGATTACTACTTTCATGACATGATGGCTTCAATCATGATATTGTTTAGAAATAAATCTAGGGCATAGGGTATAGCTCAGTGGTAGAATGTGTGCCTACCATGCAGGAGATCCTGGGTTCAATCCCCCATACCTCTGTTAAAAAATAAATAAATAAATAAACCTAATTACTGACCCCCCCAAAAAAGAAATAAATCAGAGGTACATAAAACCACATGTATGAATAATAATTCACTGAATATGACATACCAATTTATGCATATGAGTTTAATTGAATGAGCTGTCAATTGGATATATAATTTCTTCAGTATAATTTCAAATGTTGTTACTGATTTACTGACATTGAGTATTGATTTTTAGATATTATATCTAATTTCATTTTTGAAAATAAGATGATTAAGCCTCCAAAGATTGTGGAAATAACAAGTTAAGACCTTGTAGATATCAGTTATTAAAATTTATTTCTTAACTTTTGTACCTACAAAATCTAATTCAACTTTAACCTGACTTTTTCAAATATTGCTAGGGAAGTGAGTAAAAGGATAATAACTAAACATTCTACCTACATAAAAAATAATGTTACAAAGCATTAAATCTGTTGCAGTTGGAAACACATTTGTGGAAGGAACACTTTATTGTAGAGTTATCCAGACTGTTTCCTTTTTTTAGTTTATGTTGAGTTTTCATCAGAGTAATGTCTGTAGAAGAGCCAGTGAGCCAACAAACAGCACTTACAGGTAATCAAACACCATAGTGAAGGCAAGGTGTTTGCCTTAAAGTTATTTTCAACACACTGGACATTACTCCTGTAATAGAAGTTAATATAAAAAAGAGTTGATTTGATGATGATTACCTGTTTTTAACCACATGAGAGGTACAAAATTCAGGTTTTCACTTTACTGCTAGCCTGCCCAGATCCTTGCTATTCAAAATGTAGTTCATAGAATCAGCAGCACTATCATCACCTGAGAGCATGTTAGAAATGAAAGTATTAGGCCTCACTTCAGATTTACTGAATTAGATTATGTATTTTAATTTACTACCAAAGTATTTTTAATGCATTTTACAATATAAGGGATACTGATCTGGATAACTTAAGGCTATCTCCAAACAGTGAAAAAAGGTAGAAGAAAAGAAGAGTAAAGTGTCCTTGAAAATTAACCAAATTAAAGAATAGCATTTTTGTACCATGTTTTTTCTCTAATTATCATCAAAAAGTTGATTATTATAATTCACTTCTTTAATATTTTTCAAGAAGTTTTAAAAAATTTTTAAGTATTTTACAAACACAAGTGTGTAAAATATGTTCTTTCACAAGTAAATAACCAATATCAGTAAAACTACATGGGAGTTACAGAATATTTTTTAATGTTTTAATTACATACAATTATAATGTTGTCCTATTCAGAACTTTTTTGAGTTTTTGAGCCAAATGAGATAAAACTTCAAGAATATAAGCTCATTTTTAATTGCAGTGTAATTGTGTCATTCACTTAAGAGTAAAACCTTATAGAGAGTTATTAAAATCACATGCTTGATTTTCACTTAATCTTTGGGAAAAAGCGACTTGAAAAGACTCTTCAAATGCATCAGATTTTTTTTTTAATACATACATTTAGAACTGATATTCAGCTTTTAAGCTGTGGATATAGCCTGTGTCTAAATGATTGTTCACTGCATACCAAACCAGTTGTTGGTAGCACTCCTTTTTTTTAAGAAAAAGGAAATTCCCCTAAGTTTTTTTAGCAAAGTTCTCCCAAATCATCTTTCCCCTTCCTAGTTTCTGTATAATATGTTATCATCTATCCATGCTTATTAAAATGTACACTTTATGAAGGAAAGTATTTTTCTGTATTATATTTAGTACTATAACTCTGTGCCATAAAACTCAATAAATTTTAGTTCAATGAAATAAATTTTTTGACAGATAATTTTTATAACAAACTTAAAATTGATCATAATAAATTCTGACATTGACGAAAACCAACAAGATCAAATTTAATTTAGTTTCATTTGAAAATATTTTGACAGAATCATTCTTGAGATACCATTTTGCAACAAAATTAGTGAGCCATAAATGCTGTTAAATTTATACTAAAGTGCACTCTGTGCCTATGGTATCATCTTATGAAATGACATACTCTTGGAAAGATACATATTAATGATCCAGTTTTTTAAATTTTGGCAAATATCCCCAAATAATTATTCAGCATAAGGAAAAAAAAAACTTTATGAAACAAAAATATCTGTTATTTCTGTAGAGGAAGATTAAAAAATTATTGTCAGCAAAGATCTATCTATAGGAAAATGGTTAAATAATTTACAGTTTACTGACAAAGACTAATTTATGTGATGGATTATGAATGTGATGAGTTTAGGAAATGACTGTGATGTGATATTAATTATGTTGAATAAAAGAGAAGAATACAACATTGTTACAGAAATCATGAATATATCCACATGCAAGTATGTATATATACGTATATTCAAAGAAATACAAAGCTGAAATAAGAAGATAACTACATGTACTAGTTTCCAGTTTTTTTAATGTTTTAAAACTTATTTTTACTTAATTTTTTTAATTGCTAAGGTTTTAAGTGACTTTTATATTAATGAAAATGAATAGAGGTGGCAAGTGTAAAGATCAGATTTGTATGCTAAAGTATGTGTTTGGGATTGTTGTAACTAGTGTGTATATTAAAAAATACAAATTAGCTGTGAAAATTTAATCTGTAGAAGATAAATGAGGATGTTACGGAAAAATATGATAATCTGATAGACATTTTCAACATTTGAAAAACTAGGAAAAGGGACTAAATTAGCTAATAGAAGAAAAGACTAAAAAGCAGAATTGAAACCAAACCTGCTGGAGTCAGTATTAAGACTTTAGTAACAGGGTAATGCTCGGTGTAATTTAAAACATGTAAATAAAATGTGTCTTTTAAAAGTGAAATGGACAAAAGTAGTAAGTACTCAGTACATGGGAGTGTTCAGTAGTCTTTGAATTACCCCTGTATAGGATGTTTTTGGAAAGGATTCTTGCATTGAATTTGCTGGATGTTAGGCTCAAAATATCTGAATTCTTATAATCCTTTGATTCTTATGGCACCTGTCCTTAATTTTAAACAAAAGATCTCTGGGGCTCTATAATGACTTGAAAATTTAATCACATACAGGAAGTTGGGCGACACAAACATTAGTGAGGAATTCTAAAACTAAAAAAAAGGTTCAGATCATTTTGACAAATCTCATAATTTTACAAGGGATGAAACTGAGATTCAAAGAGGTTAAGTGACATTAAACTTACTCTAATTAAGTCAACAGATGTTATCCTTGTCTCTCTAGCACCTGATAAAGGCAATTTTAAAACATCTGGCAATTGAGACAATTTAATAGAGGTCTTCACTAGCAATTCTGCTAGTTCTTTATGTCTAACCATGTATTAGTTTAAAACGTGAGAAACCAAAAGGCTCAGAACCTAGTATTTCAGCATTTCACAGACATGCTTTCACAGATGTAGTTAATTCAAAATATCTTGATGATTTTTCTCTTTATAGTCAAGTTCCATGCTGGGCACGGTGGACCCAGTGGTGAATATAGCCATCACAATCCCTATCTTCGTGTGGCATGAAGTCTAGGCAAATATCCAGGAATACAGATATAGAAGGTGTAATTAAAAGTGTGATGAATATTAATTATCCAGTCAAATTACATTGCAGTACAGTGTATGTAGCAAAGGCAGGTAACCTGGAAGTAAGGAGGGAGCAGAAAACATTAGAGACATAAAACTCAGGAGCAAAGATTTAGTAGTAAGTGGGCAAATGGCATATCTGATAGATATCTGATATACTTAAAGTTTACAAAATCTTAATTTTAGAGAGGAAAATCTATGTAGGAGTTATTTATTTAAATACATTTCTTCTGTGACTTTTGCCAAACTTTGATTATTTTTTTTCTTAATTCACTCTATTATACATTCTGTGAAGTCAGGTTATGCCTGCCTTGCTCTTTGGCAATATGTCCATTTTTCTAGGATAATATCCAACATATATTGGGCTCTTAATAAATGAATAAATGTTGAGTGAATAGTATGATTTTTCGCTGGCAGAAGTATGTAAGAGACTTAACTTTATGAAAAATTATCTTTAATTGAACTTAACTTTTATTTCAAGTGTCCTTAATGGTTGACAGTTTCACATAAGCCATTCAATGGTCCTCACATTCTTCAAGTTGTGCCTTAGACATAGGCCACTGAGCCATCTACACATACATGTAGCTGATGGAAAATCCATTTAGCTGCTTAACAGGGCCCTTTAGATCCACTGGCTTTCTGTTTCTTCAGTCATGTGTTGAACAAGTGCACTCATTTCTTGGTCTCATTTGGCATTATGGTTTATGCAGCCTCCCCAGTCTGTGATCTCACCACCCTATCAGTGGCTCTGCCCAGTAATCATTATTGCAGTTCTACTCTACCCAAGGCTCATGGCCCTCTCTATTCCCATTTCATAAGACAGCTTATCTCACTGTGTATATTCCAGTACTAATTTCTCATTCTAGTGTGGGATAGGTAAGTTTAAGGGAAGAAAGCCTAGTTAAGACAAGTATTCCTTTTGCTTCTAGGATAAGAGTTGCACTAAGTATATCTCAGTTATACATTGAGATGACCATGATTATTATGTGTTATTAGAATACTGTATACCTGTAGGTGTACCTAACAACACTCATTTTTAAAAAATTCATTTGAATTTTGACACTCTCAGAGGAAAGAGTGACTCCTATCTGAAAGAAGGATGCTCATTTTAAACTTACTCATGTAAGACATCATGATAGATCAGAAAGATTCACAATATTTGTGCTTATTAACAAAGTAGCAAACAAATTTTCCTTCAATACATCTTTAAACACAACCTCCATTAGAAGGAACTTCTGAGATATTAACACTTAGAGGATAGATTCACAGCCAGCATATAACTTTATTTTTATTTATTTTGGGGGGAAGGTAATTAGGCTTATTTATTTTTATTTACATTTTAATGGAGGTACTGGGGATTGAACCCAGGACCTCGTGCATGCTAGGCATGTGCTCTACCACTGAGCTATACCCTCCCCCCACAGCTAGCATGTAACTTTATACTTTACTGTCCGTAGTTTTCCAAATGTAATTTTAATGCCACATATAACTTCACACACATTACTGACAGAGGAGAAAACTGTTGCTATGGTCTGCTAAATTTTAGGTTCTGGTATTGCTCTTTATTCATCATTTAGAAGATACATAACACTAAAAGAAGATGTACCATTAATAATGCAGATAGAACTAAATAAGAGAAGAGTAGGAATAATTAAGGATCTAGATTTGTTGAATTATATGCTTGGATGTTTAAGATCTTATTTTTACATGGATGGGTACTCAATATATAGAGTAGGAAGAAAATGTTTCAGAACAATATGTATCTATTTAAGTTTTTTTCGTACGCTTCACTAGAGCAAGTATCAAATAATTTCATTACCCTTTAGAAAGCTGCTAGACTGGAGTTCTTCCAAAATAACATTTGCACATCATTAAGTACTAAATAATCAGCAGTTAGTTCCTTAAATTCTGTCATACCCTTTAGCTATCCTTGGGAGACCAGGAGGCAGAGTATAGTGTACCTACCAACAGAATATATGGGAGGCCTAGAAGGAGGATTCACATGTGAATGAATATTGAACTAGCCATGTGGTTTGACCTTTTTTTCTGAAAGAGCAAAATGAAATGTTTTATTTAAAAGGTAAATTTCAAATTGCTTTTCATGACATTCTTTGAGTTATGGCATTGTTTCTGGTATGGGAATTTGGACAAAGCACTATGTAATTATACTTCAAGTTTATTTTTGTAACTTTTAAAATTATCCTTACCATAGTCTTATAATTACTAGTCATATTGGGATATGGAAAAGTGGACCTTGAATTTGGAGAGTGAAAAAATTAGAGATATAATGGCAAAGTTGAAAGGGTCCAGAATTTTCTTAAGAAGACAGGAATGCCTTTTTTATCTAAAAAAAATCATGAGAATTATAGTTTAGTTTATAATATTAACAACTAACGTGAAAATATACCAAAAGGAAAAAGAAACAAAAGATAATGTCACAACACAGAATCAAAAGTGTCAGAGGGGTGGATTTAGAAAGTGACCTAAGAACACAGATAAAGTGAAAGACAATTTTGACTAGAAAGCTTTAATATTGAGTCAATTTGGTAGACAAAGTTTAGAGATATTTGCATTAAGTTCTTATTCTACTGTCACTATTATTAAGCTAGCACTCTGTAAGAGTTGCTAGAAAAGATGTGGGTGATAACTCATGTCTGATCCTCATAAAGTTTTATTTCTTTTTAATTAGTAAACTTGCATCCTGGTAAAATTTGTGATCTCTTGTAAGATTAATGCCACCAATTTTCTGCGAATACAGTCCACTCTGGTCCATTTATGAAATAAGGCACATGTCCCATCATGGACAGCCCACATGGCCTCTCCTAGATGACATCAGAATTCTTTGCTGGCTTTGTGTTACTAGAGTAATTATAATAGAACTCTTCCACAGTGCCTGCTCCTCTGCTATAAGACTTTTTATTTTATTCTAATTTTTTTGCTCTCTTTCTCCTCCTTTTCCCCCTTTTTTAGAAGTGGATGAAATTAAGTGAAAGAAAAGAAATTAAAGTTAATATATATTTAATGTGTGGGGAGTATATAGAAAAGGAAAAGACCATGTGCAACTTATTTTGCTTATTTTAAAACTCCAACTCTACTATGTTTCCCTTTCTCTGTAAACCAGAATGATCCTGGTAAAATATCTAATTTTCTGAGTGAAAAAAGGGAGATAAAATTAGGCAGAAGTGATCCCATGAAGTCAAGAATATCAGTATTGTATACAGTGGTACGATTGCTAATGTAGTCCCTTAACATACTGATTTGATCAGTATAGTATTCTTAGGAAATATGGAAGAAAATTATTATACATGTGTTAAAATGAAGAAACAGTCTCAAAGAGGTAAAATTTCCCAAAAGCATCAAAAAAGTTTGTTCCGGGGACAGGAATAGAATTTATAGGCTTCTGAATCCCAGCATGGTCTTTATCTTCTTTCCATATGCTGCTTCCTTCTGATAATCTAGAATTCTTAAGCAGTAGATTACATGTTACCAAGAAGAAAATGACATTTTGTCCTTTCTAACATTCAGTAATGCATGAGTTAATTTCAAGTAAGGCATATAGAATACTATCTGGAAAAACCAACCAGCAGTGGCCAGAGAAACTAACCTAGAGATGGACCATATGTGTGATGGAAATGACTCCAGGTCAAACATCTGCTTTTTCAGACAGATTTATAAACACAGTCTGGAATTGCTTTTTGAATTGCAAAGATGAGATTGCAATGTATATAGGCAATTTTTTTAATGGACTAGATTTCTATTAATTTATTTAAGTCAATTAACATATTAGTTCTCAGGCCAAAGTTATATATGTCTATGTAAATTTATTTAAAGACAGAAAATATATTTTAATTCACATTGTAGCACTATTCCTGTGGATTTTAATGTTGATGGGGCAGAGATACTAGTTGGTATCCATGCAGCATTTTTAATGTAAGATTTTATTTACATTAGGTTCATATTCCACTCTAATGAGGATAATACTATATATTTATTGGTAAGAACTAACAAAAAGGTGGAAACACTGTAATCACATAATAACACTAACTTAATAAAATAATTTTTGTTTGCAAACTCCCAGGCAAAAACTCAAAAGTTGCCTTTCATTTTAGTTTATTTTTCTAAATTGTGTGTTTACTTGTCTGGCAGTTCCTACCAGCTGGTTTCAGTAGAATGCTCTCAAAGAAGTTTTGTCTAGAACTAGTTTTCCCTCTGTTCTCTACAGTCCCTTTTATCTGTTTCAGTGTTTTAGGTAACAACAGTACTTTTCTATGCCTTCTTTGGGTTTAATATACAGGTTTAACACAGTGTTGGAAAGAACATGCCACTTAAGGCCAGGCTCATCTGAACTCACCACTTTCATAGTTCTCATATTGATCAGATTCATAATGAGAATGAAAAGATTTTAAAAATAATATATTTAGTAAGCTCTATATTGCTGAGATAGAAAACCTTTACCTTGGAGGCTGAATTTTAAGTAATTGCACATAGATGATGATATTTCATTTCAATAATCAAATAAACTTTAATATCACAAAGCAATCCATTCCTTTTAGGTTAAAATAAGAATCAAAAGTAAATGAGATGAATAAAGAAACCTGCAGTTTAAAGGAACAAACCCTACACTAGAGCTAAATTTTTAACACTGTACATATCAGATTTAGCACATCTCTATGCATGTGCGAAGGGAAAGAAATATATGTGCTGTTGTCAGGAAGTATAAAGCCTTGATTGTAGATGTCAGTATATGGAAGTGTTAGCTAGTTCTTGTTTGATGACCAAGTGGGTTATTGAAGCAAAATAGAGTCAGAATGATCAGTTTCAGTAATGGACTAGTACAAAATAGGTGCAAAATAAGGAAATAATCAAAACACAATTAGTATGAGCCAAAATTTGTTAAATATTTCAGATTTGGAAAAAGTAGAAGCACAGAATCCAGAGAAAATATATTTTGTCCAAAAGCAAATTTCCCAGTTTTCTGTGAAAATTCCAGTTAGATCTTAGAAACTATGAAATTGTGGAACATCTATCCAGTGGGAAAAACATTTGGTATTATCACTCATTTGGCTTAATCAGAGGTTAAACACGATAATAACCTGCTAGAAAACTTGGGGATGATCATTTTCATTTTCAGCTCACATTCAGGATTGTCACTCTTTCTCTGAGCTTCCTTACTTATATAGTTGCTTTCCATTACTAATTAATAGCAGACAATAATATTGCCTGTTAGTAGTAATAATACTACTTGGTGGTAGAAACACATCTTGTTTACCTTTGTGTTAATGAACACATAAATCATACATGATTATTCACACACAGCTTAGAGTAAGAAAGTGCCTAATGTATATTTGATGAATGAAAATAAAAAAGACATTAAATATGTAATAATTTTGAAAGAAGTATGTAAAAATTTATTTTACAATTCTAATACTATTGAAATATTTTTAAACTTTTCATACTAGCATATATTATACAAATCAAATGAATAATATAAAGATAAAGTTTAATATTGATTTTTGCCATGTGCCATTTTTTTTCTGAGTGTTTTATAGACATTAGTACTTTTAATATGTATTACAACCATATTAGCCAGTAACTACTGCCATTTCCATTTTACAAATGAAGAAACTAGGATGTAGAAAATTTTGTAATTTTCCAAGGCCACAAAATTAGGAAGTTGTAGAGCTTGCATTTGGTGATATTATTAGTTTCCAGAGCGTAAAACTTAAAAATCACTGTAGACTGAAATTGTTATTATAAACTTAAAAGTAGAAATAAAATCTGTTTTGCTTTTTAAAAAATTTAATACTTAGCACAGTCTTGAATAAGTATTAAAATAACTTATGTAATAAAGGAAGTTATTAGAAAAATAAAAATATTAATATTAAAACCCTTTTAATAAGTGAAGTGTGTATTTCAGAAAGTGGTATACAGAAAAAGCATGATCTCAAAAATAGTTCTTTATTTCTGTAATAACTACCCAAAGTTATGCTCATCTTAAAGCAATATTGCACATACCTACCAAAAAAGAGACAGAAACTGTGTGAAAATCCAAAACCACAAGAGCAATAACATTGTATTTCTCACAAAGCATGTCGCACTGTCTGTAAAACCATGGAGTAGTTATAAAAATGAAATTTGCAGCTAAGTCATATGCTTGATTAATAAAAAAGGTCAAATGAATTATTTCAATATGAGTTACTTTGAAATATTTCCGTCAGGGAAAATTATATCAAAGCAACACTAATTTAGAATTCTTAATATATAGGGTACATTTAGCATTTTAATTTGTAGTATATATTTTATATTAAAAAATAATTCAAGGATATAAAGTAGCCATGTGCAATTCTTATCTGTGTGGTGATGATAAATGATGGTTATTTCTTCTCATATAATTCTCTAGAATCATTTAATTATTTGTAAATGTGTTATACTTTGAATAATTTATTCTACTTTATATTTGTCAAATGAATGTTTTGTACCACTTGGGACTTGTTTTCTTGAAATGATGTATTTGGTATATTTCGTGATATTGGCCCTATATATATTGGCCATATGTATATGTATAGCTTATCACAATATTCCAAAAACACATTATAGTTTCTTTTTTTTCAGCCTTTCTAAAATATTAGAAGAAAAAGAATAATCTTGCCTGGTTTTTTAATAGTGGATATAATTTTGATATTTTTTTCAAGAAAAATCCTTTGTTGAAGTATTTATTAGGAAAAAAAAGGTTTTAATACAAAATACTAGAATGTAAGAATTTTGGAACTCTGTCTACCTAATTTCCAGAACTTTTCTTTATGAATCAGAAATATGTTTGAACATTTTTTAGGATAGTTATCTTTCTTACATCATCAGCATTCTTCATTTGAATTTCATAAATACATATTTCTTATTTGAGCTTCACGCCCAGTCATTTCATTTACAGCTCACTTCAATAAGTACATATTGAGTGTCTGTGTTGCTCCCAGAACTGTTTGGATCTTGGGGCTGTATTAATGAACAAAGTGAAATCCTTGCTCTGATTGACTAACATTCCATTAATGAGAGATAAAAACTAAACAAATAAACATGTAGTGCTTTGAGGGAAAATAAAGCACGATTAGGAGATATAATTAAATGTTATAGGGTAAGGAAATGTCTCTGTAAGACACTGAGTGCAGACCTGAAAGAAGTAAGAATGTAATGTATGTACTTATCTAAAGGATGAGTATTTTAAGCTGAAGGAATAACAGGTTCAAAGGCCTTAAGACAGATATTTGCTTGAAGTGTGTAAAAAACAGTAAGAAGACCTGTGTGGTAGAAGAAAGTAAGAAAAGGAAGCAAAATTGATGAAGTATTTAGAAATCAGTTGCAAAGTAATTTGAGGTTTTTCTATTTTGTTTTATATTAAATTTTTTTTGGAAATATATTCAAACTTACAGAAAAGTGGCAAAAATAAAAATAGTAGAAAGAAGAGCCGTATAACATATACGCAGATTGAGTTATCATCAGCATTTAAGACTATTTGCTTTGTCTTGTGCTCGTATGTGTGTGTGTTTCTCCTAAGCCATTTGAGGGTAGATTAAAAACACCATGATTCTTTACTACTCCTCTTCAGTGTATATTTCCTTAAAAATATTTTTTTGCATAATCAAAGTGCAGTTTTCAACTTCAGTATGTTTAACATTGATACAATAGTGTATTCTATTTATATTTCAGTTTTGTTGATTCACCCTGTAATTTCAATTTTTGACTTTTTTAAATTTCCAGTGCAGAATCAAACATACTCTAAGGCATTGCATTTAGTTGCTATGCCACTTTAGCTTTCTTTTAATACTTTCTGGAATACTTTCACAGGCTTGCATTGTCTTTCATGACACCGATATTTTTAAAGAATATAGTCTTCTCACTTCTTGCTCTTTAAAAAATAGAACATTTACCATATTAGGTTTGTCTGAAGTTTCTCTTAATTAGAAGTATGTTTAAATTGCATAAATTTTCAAGTGACATATCATGTAGGTGATGATTGGTCCTTCTCAGGGTTATACATTGGGAGGCATATAATGTACATAAGCTTCCTACTGACAGTGTTAATTTTGATTACTTGAGCAGATTGCTGTCTGATTCTCCACTATATATTTGTTGTCATTTCCCCCTGCAATTAATAAACAGTCTGTTGGGAGACACTTTCAGATCATGCAGGTATCTTGCTCCTCCTTAAAACTCCCCCTAGATTTTAAACCCATTTTATTGCTAAGCATAAAAAGTGAATGAACTACTGATATATGCAGCAACATGTGGAATTTGAAAACATATTTTATTAAGCAAAAGAAGGCAGACATAAAAGAGTACATACTTGATTACATTTATATGAATTTTCAGGACATGAAAAAAACTAATCTATTGTAATAGAAACCATATAATATTTGCCCATGGAGAATAAAGTTTGAGTGGAATTAGGAAAGAAGGAAATTTCTGAGCTGATGGAAAAAATTTGTATCTTTAATTGGATGTTGATTATGTAGATTTATAGATATTGATTATGTAGATATTGATTAGGTAGATAGGTATATTGTCAAAACTAATCAAAGTATATACTGAAGATCTTTGATTTCATTGCATGCAAATTTATGCCAATAAATAAGTGGAAGATATAAACATTAAAAGTTAAGTGTTAATATTACCATTATTTTCCAAAAAGCCATGAATTTAATTTTTAGTGATTTCTTTGATGTCAGTGGTCTATTAGAAGAGCAGACAGATCTAAGAAGCAAAAATATTATTGGTACTCCACATTAAATATTCTAAATAGTAGGACATTTATTCCTGAGTGATAATTTGTGGGGTGCAGAGTAGTACTGTCAGATTTCAGGGACTTGCAGAGTAAGAAAGGCTGAATTTGCTGGTAAAAGTATAATACAGGCAAAGAGAATAAATGTCTGTGAAACAATGAAGTACAGCCCCAGAGTCAGTAATGAATGTTTGTGCCCAGTTTGTGGAAGAGTTAATAAAGCAAATGGACTGGAAAAAAAAGTTTACGTTAATATATGGTTAAAAAAGACTTAGCTGTATGTTTTTATGTAAAATATTTTCATAATGATTAATTTTATCAGATTGACTAATTTTTCTTCCACTTTTTTTTTTTTTAATCAGGAAAGGGTGTTAACATTTGTAAAAATGTTTTTCTGCATCTATTGAGTGTTCTCTCTGTTTTTTCTTTCTGTGTAGGAAATTACAAATTGACCTTTAAAAATGTTAAACCAACCTCATATTCCTGAGATAATCTCAGTTGGTCATGATGTTTTTATTCTTTTTATATATTGTAGCATTTGATTTAATGATTTTTAAAGATTATTAAAAAAACTAAAGAAAAAAGATAACTAGTACTGTGGAGTTCAAGATATTCTTAGAATAACAATAATAGCACATGGAGAAAATAATTTAATACAACTAAGAAAGGAAATTCTCACATATTTACCAGTTCTTTTGTCCTTAATTTTTTCAGTTATATCTGATTTCCATCCAGTATAATTTTTCTTAAGCCTAAAGGACTTCCTTTAGCATTTCCTGTAGGCTCAGTTCTCATGTCGACAAATATTTTCACTTTCAGGTTACCTGAATATGCTTTATATCACTCTCATTTTTGAAGAAGATTAATTTTTTTTGGATATTGGATTTTGAGTTGTAAGTTATTTTTTTCCCTTTTAGCACTTTAAAGATGTTATTTGATTGTGTAATTGCCTCCATTGTTTCTGATGAAAATTTAGCAGTCGCGAATATTATTATTCCTTTACAATTGTATTTTTCTTTTTTTCTGTCTGTATTTAAATTTTTCTTTACCTTTGGTTTTGTACACTTTATGACATAGCTAGGTGTGATTTTCTTGTATTCTAGTCTACTTGAACTTCACTGAGTTTCTTGGGTCTGTAGGTTGATTTTTTTCAACAAACTTCGTTGTATTTGGGTAATTCCTTTAAAAAAATTTTTTTCATTTCATTCTCTCTCTCTCCCCTCCTTTTCTTGAACTCCAATTACACATATATTAGATCTGATATTGCTTACATATTACTAAGTCTCTGTCTGCTCATTTAAAAAATATATTTTGTCTCTCTTTTCTTCAGGATAAATACTTTCTGTTGTCTGCTTTCAAGTTCAAATATGCTTTTTTTCTATAATATCCAGTCTACTGTTAAATCCCATTAATGAATTGTTCATCATATAGGATGATTTTCAGTTCTAGGGTTTCTAATTGATTTTGATTTTCACTTTTAATTTATCTGTTGAGATTCCAAACTTGTTCACTCATTATATCTATCTTTACCTCAAGTCCTTTAAATAAATATGATTGGGCCTTTAAAGTCTTCATCTACTAATTCCAGTACTGTACCATTCTTTGGTTTGTTTCTGCTGAATGTTATTTTCTTTGACTATGAATTACATTTTTCTGCTTCTTTATATATCTAACTTAAAAATATTATTGTAGGTTTTATGGATAATACACTGTAGTGGGTTTATATTATGTTGTCTTTTAAAAAACATTATTAAGTTTGGTATACCAAATGACTAAGATATCATTTAGATTCCATCAGGTTTTGTTTTGTTCTTAGGGTGTTTCAGTTTTGTTTTCTCCTTATTTGTAGAGAATCACCTTATATTATGGCTTGGTTCTTACTATTAAGTCTTGACCTTCTTTGGATTTTAACTAGTTTCCTGAAGGTCTCTGTGAAGTCTCTTCACTGTTGTTGGACTTAAACTCCAACAGTTTCATGGTCTATGATATTTTTGTTGATTTCTCAGTCCCTCACTAACCATTCTCTATGAAGCTTTGTAGACTCTTGTCCTGCACATGTTCATCTTAGGCCTTGAATAGTTTCCAGGGGTTTCCAGTATCTCTCCTTTTCAGGGCTCGGTCCACAATTCCAGCCACATCCTCAACCCATATTCCAGTCTTGACTTCTCAGTTAATCAAGTGCCAGATGTCAGGTGTTCTGCTAGGGCTCCAACTCCATGTGCCAAATAAAATTCTAGCAACAGTGGGTCTCACCTCGTATATTTTCCATCCTTCAAGTATTATAGTCCTTCATATTTTGTCATTCAATGCCTGAAAATATTGCCATATATAATTTGTTCACTTTTATAATTGTTTATGGTAAGAGGGCAAATCTGGTAACATTTACTCTTAAATGCTCTTAATTTTGCCAATCTTTGAAATTACAATAAAGTGTGTGTTTATTGTCACAATTGAAAAAAAAAAAAGTTATTGGAACTCTTACAGTCATCTCCCATAACTAACCCTTGTTTAAGCTCACCAATGTTAATGTCATGGTGTGAAACTTTCCTTACCATATCTCATTGTTCATGTGGACAAAACACAATTAGATAAGAATTTGCTTTGTTTTGTTTTTGTTTTTTTAAAAGATATAAGTTTAATATACATATAAGTTAGGTGTTTTTATCACCAATCAGTATAATCATGTACATCACTCTTGATTAATAATTATAGATCCATTTCATCCTCTGAGTGATCGTAACAATTTTCTTGTCAATAAAAATTTTAGGTCATTGTCACTGCAAAATATATATCATTATTACCTTAAGTCCATAGTTTCCATTACAGTTCACTCTTTGTGTTATACATTATTTGGGTTTTGACAAATGTATAATGACATATGTCCATCATTATATTATCATACAGAGTAGTTCACTGACCTAAAAAACTTCTGTTCCCCACCTATTTATCAGTCCCCTGCCACTGTTTTCTTTTTCTTTCTTTATTCACGTATTTTTGAGTATATACTTTGTGTATAGCAACGTACTTTACAAACAATTGGAACAAAAACAATAGCTCTCATAGTTTCAGAAATATATTGTTAAAATTATATTTAGTTAAATATAGTAAAGAATTTTAAATATTTTAACATGTACCTTTATGCATTATAGTATTATTAACTTTTGACTGTGATAACTCAAGTGCATATGGTAGTATCTTTTGCTGTTTCATCATATTAAACACTCTCATGTGCAGTTATGGGTAAGTTTAAAATAATGTACTATCTTGGTGTATCTTTTTTTCAAAGACAGTTTGTACTTGATCCAATGAAATTTCATATTTTTTCATATTTAGGAAAATTAACAGGCATTCTATTCTACCATTTTAAGATTGTTTTATGTTGTTTTTCTAGACTCAGAAGGTGAAACAGTATATACATTCAAGTTAATTGGAATAATGAGATTTGTATGCAGATAGAGCCAACAGATTTGCTAATTTAATAACTTAAGAACCTCTATAATATTCATTTATAAATATGTTTACCCTTATTCATAAACATAATTAAACATTTAAAAAATATCTCACTAGAAATAGATCTCTTGGATTTAGGGCTATACAGGGCTTTTATCCACCTATAACCTAGTGTACCTTATTTTTAATAAGTGATGTCCACTTTATAGTTCTTTTGTCATTTTCCATTTGATATATAAGTTCTGGGTATGGAGTTTTGTGTGAAGATGAAAGATAAAACACTTTCATTGTTATTCTCTCCTGAAACCCATCTAAAACATAAAAAGATTTTTAAGCAACAAAAAGTCACAAGAATATAGATAATGGAAGAGGACTGAAACAAAACAAAATTTGAGAGTTAGTAATTAGATAAACCAGTGGTGACAGACTTAGAAGTCACTAGAAGGTTGAATCTTAAGTCACTAATGGGAAAAACCAAGGAGTAATCCAGTTTGTATGCCAGAATGTCCAGAAGATCTCATGAATTGGTGGCATCAGAAATCTTTGAAAGAGACAGTGAAGGTCATGCTTAAAACAGGAAGATTATTTGAAAATTCAATTAAGAAGCACTGAGAGAACCAAAAATATGCAACTAGGCAACTTCTCTTTCCCTATCCCAAGTGAATATTTAAAATTTATTTTCTGGAGAGGGTAGAAGAGTCTTTGGATGGTGAGTTTCAAATACAATTGGAAAGAAAGGCACAATACAAAAATCTGGTAGATTAATGTGTCCATTCAACATTTTGACACGCCCTTCTTCACACACACACACACACACACACACACACACACACACATCATTCACCTCTTAAATCACAGAATGCTGTCAGCTAGTTCGATAGCTGACATTCTCCGAATAAATGATTAAGGACTCTTTTATGCAGAATGTAAGGAGTCCGATAGAAGATATTTAAAGATAGTGTCATAATGGATCTCTCAACAAAACAATCAAGAGAAATTCCCTATAGTTAAGTCTCTGTAGGTATCAAGTACCACTAGCATCCATTCAGCTTTTTACTTAACTACCTATGAATATTAGCAGAGAAACAGAAATAACCTAACTTCTGAAGAAGTTCTCTAGCATAGAATCTAAGGTTAAACCAAATAGAATATGAAGGTTTTGAAGAAATAGGGTCTATATGAGCAGAAGAAAGTTTTAAATTTAATTTTAAATTAACAAAAATATGAATGTTCCCTAAAAGATATAAAACATGAACATGATGTTATTGAAAAAGAACAAAAAATTCCTCTTAGAAAATAAAAAAAAGTCAATAAAAGGGTTTAAAGACAAATTTGAGGAAAACTTCCAGAAAGGAAGGGGAGAAGACAGATACAGGGAATAGAAAGAAGAGATTAAGTATTAATAGTAGCAGTAGTAATTAGAGGAGCAGTCCAGAAGGACCAGTCATTCTTAAAAATCTCATGGATAAAATGAAGGGGAGAAAATCATCCATAATTTTTTTTTTTCTAAAGCAGAGGACAGGAGGTTCCATATTAAAATGACCCAAGAAATATCCAGAATAACTAATGAAAATAATTTCTTCCTTGTCAAATAATGACAAAAATCCTATAAACTCTAAGAATCTATATATATATATTTTTAGCATAGGAAATATGGAAAAATAAGGTCAAATTCAAAGTATTACATTCAGAATATCTTTGGTCTTCAAAACATCTGGATTGTCACAGAGCCTTGCCCTCCAAATCTAATATAAATAGTTTCCTTACTAGAATTCTTTACCTATCCAAACTTTATCATGGAGTTTGAGGCACAGTATGAGGCATTTATGTAAGAAAGAGAGAATCCAAGTAAGAAAATAGTTTAATGAAATATATAGAATAATTCCTGGTAATATAAACATAAAATAGGTATCAACTTGTTCATATAGAGATTAGAATATTCTAATTATGAAAATTTAATTTCAGTTAGCTGAAATTGAATGCTTGATATATCTGAATATATTGGAAAGAGACTCAGACAATTGTCAAAGAGTTAAAGTTGTGTTTTTATTCAACATGAAATAAAAAAGAATCAAAATTATTAACTTCATAGAAATTAGAAACTTATGCAGAAAACAAAAGTTTATATATAATGCATAGCTTTACTAAGAATGCTAAGAATAGCATTTACAATAGTTATCATGTTTACACTGAATATTTCAACCAAAATTTTATGGAAAGAGTATGTTAGGAGAGGGATAGTTTGGAGTACTGAAAGAGAAGAAATATTTCTTTTCTATTGTGAGAGGGTAATTCATATGCCTTAAAAAACAAAAATCAGGCAATAGTTATGTAAAAGAGGTAGATATCAAATGAATTATTTGAAAATAGACTTATAATGGCTTCAAAGTCAAAGTCATATACCATTTGACCTTGTTTTATATCTCTGACCTCATTTTTTTCCCAGTCTCCCTCTCAGTCAGTCCACTGGACTAAAGTGGACTCTTAGTATTCCAGGAATACTTGAGACATTCTGTGCTTTAGGGTCTTTGCATTTGCAGTTTACTGTCCTGGAATGTATTCCCCCAAAATATTCTTATGGCTAGTTCCTTTGTCTCCTTTAGTGAGATCTTAACTCAGATGTCACCATCTCAGTGAGACCTTCCCGACCTAACATATAATAAAATTCTCTCTGTCCCATGAAACTTCTTATTTCCCTTCTTTACTTTGTATTTCTCTTTAACATTTATTATCTAGTATTACCTAATAATATCTAAATATTATCTTATTTGTGATCTGTATCCCCTCTCGACTACTGCTCACAAGTTTAGGTCATAAGCTCCCTGAGGGAAGGGAGGTATATATTGTTTGCTGCTGTATCCCCAGTGCCTCAGCCAATGTATGGCATATAATAGGTGCTTAATAAGCAAATGCCATTAGAAAATATTAATGAATGAATAAATGGAAAAAGAATTTATAGCCTACATTTAAAAGTCACTTCTAAATGTACATAATGGCAAAATAAAAGAATGAACAAAGTGCCATTTTTTAAAAGCTAAAATAAAGATTATGTTTTTAGTACATGTAAATTCCTTATGTTTTAATCAAATATCCCACATATATTGTATAAGAAAAAATTATTGGGGAAAAGAAATTAAATATAATTATTGATGTTCTCCTGTGTGAGTTCATGTGACTTGCTTTAATATTTCAAAAAGTTTGGGAAGAAGAGGTCTGAGATTTGAGCTATTTTCCCATCTGACATTTTTTGTGAGACTCCATTTCATTAATAGTTTCATTATGCAGAAGGAAGTTATTGTCATTCAGAAACAGTTTGGAGATATATGCCATTATAGAGTTTGCATGCATAAATAAGCATATTTTAATAATCAATGGCAATTAGCACACAATGCACTTCCTCTTAAATTTAATTATATGCTTGATTAAGAGTGTTTGGGTACTTAATTAAAATAAGGTCCAATGATACTTAATTCTCACTTATATTCATATTATAATTCTAATAACTCCAGTACTCACTCAATCCATGCATAGCTCCTATTAATTTGAATCACAAGTATGCATGCTCACTGAATAAAGCCTGAAATGCAATTGGATAGGTCACATTAGGAAAAATTGTCTGCAGTCTAACAGTACAGAATGAAGAGTCTAGCGCATGACAATTGAACAGAGATAATTGTCGTAATTGGTTTCAATTAGTTTTTCATAGCTCTGGTGAAGCAATTTCTATTGTATACCTTGAGCTATAACTAGTAACAAAACTAGTTAGCATGATTAGTAGATATCAATGCTTAAAAAGGTAAAACACATTCTAAATGTTAAGATCTCAGTGCAGATAAATGAATTGAATAACAATGTAAGTGCATTGTTGGGAAACCTTTGCCTTTGGTAAGTGTGATGTGCTTTGAATGGAATTAAATCAGACATGTTCAGTGAACTCAAGCATCATAAGTACATATTTTCTGAGGAAAATGTGTTCATGTACAAACAGCCATCTTTTCAGTAAGAAAGAAATGACCATTAAATGAATGTGGTGATATCAAGAAACTCACAACATAGTTAAAATCATAGTGAGTTCCTATTAATTTGCTTTAGTAACCCAAATAAATTTTGGTAATGCCTGTGGTACTAAAGAAGAAACTGAAGTGTTAAAAGCCTCATTGGCCTAGTAAGTGACAAAGATAGGATTCAAATACAGGTTTATTTGATTTCATTACTGCAGCTTTTTCACTATATTTCCTTTTCTAATGATAAAGTCAACTACAGGAATGCAAATCAACTGCAACAAGCTTCTTATTTGTTTTGTTTTCTTCCACCCTTTCAGAGCTATTCCTGTTAGAGGGGAAAGGTTGAGCATTACTCTAGGAGGAGTAAAGTAGTCAGGATTCATTGTACTTCTTTTCATCCAGGAAACTATCAAGGCCCCAGTTGCCTCTTCCCCACCAGTCCCACCCCCAACAAAGATTATTTTCTTTTACTTTTCATCAATATGAGTTTCAAAATTATTTTCCTCAAAGAAGTTGAAATCCCAAACAGATTTGAAATAATTTGGATTTCTCACAGTTTCCTAACTTTCCAGTTCTTCTTTGAATTAAACTAATTCTTTAACCATTAAAAATATTGAAAGCCCAGTATGTCTGAATTGAAGAGTTTGCAGTTTTAATTATGTACTCAAAAAACATACCTGTTTTGATTATGGTCACAAGTAATTGAATGGACAGTGTTTACACATTAAGAGATAGATTACAATGTAGAATTTAAAAAGAAAAAGAAAATAAAAAATGGCAGAATTAAATGTTTTAAGACATTTGAGTAAGTGATAAATGAATATAATAGAAAATAAAAACTTTTGGTTCCAAAGCAAAGGTGATCACCATGGGCAGGAGTGTTTGGAAAAGCTTTATGAAGAAAGTAGAAATTGGCTTAAATCTCAAAGTATAGAAACATTTGGACAGACGGAGAAAAAATAGGAGATATTTATAATGGTGTAAAGTAAACCTTTGAAGCAAGAATACATATGACATATTGAGAGACAGTGACTTTGACTGAAATAGAACATGTGACTAGACAAGCATAGGGAGATTTAGAAGAAGTATAAATGAGTATGGTTGAGGAAGATCTTGATCATCAAGTGGAAGATTGGATTTTTTCTGTAAGCAGACTTGGAAGGCTTGTATAAGGGTGTTTTGAAAGGATTAACCTATAAGACTTAAATAAAGTAAAGAGGAGATTCCTAAATATTGGGCAGCATGATCAGATAAACCTA